>NW_015167530.1:2156129-2160633 GCF_001447785.1 Gekko japonicus | reverse complement strand
TATTATTATGCACATCCCAAAGGAGATACTTTGCATGAGCAAAGTAACTTCCTTTTAGCACCTCCAAGCGCCATGCAAACTCAGGCTGGCGATAAAAACTGCTGAAAACTCTGCATTTGCCATCCTTCCTTGTTGTGGTACGTTCTTTGTTTCTTTTCACAAAGTGAGGAATTAGGGACTTGGGAAGAGGGGCTGAATCATCTGTTTTTCAATCAAATGGCACCAAAGTTGCAGTGGAGCTGATGGTGCCTGTTCACTGAAGAGCCCCAAGTTTTAAGTGAATTGGACCAAGGAGTTTGTCATGGGTCAGCCAGGGCTCAGCATTAGTGAGGACAGGGCTCAGGAGAAGAGGAGCTTTGTGTAGCCAGCCTTGAATTAACAGAAGCTGACCAGAGGCAAAATAACCTGCAGGATTCACAGCCAACAACTGGTGCAGAGCCACTGACACTCCATCCCTGATTCAGCAGGTGAATTCCCAGGCCACCTACACCTTTAGAGCACCACAGACAGAGGCTGAGAACAGAGCTAAAGGCAAGATGAAGCCTAAGGTATTAAATAAGATGGCAAAGTGCACACCTCCTGACCCGACACCAGCCGCTTGCTGATGATGAAGATGAGTAGTTGCAGGATTGCTTCTGAGCAACTGGTTGCAAACATGATGCTTAGGCATTGGATTATAAAACCAGCCAAGAGAGGGTGTTAGGTGTGGATGCAGTGTGTATGATAGAAGATAGAGGGTACATGATTGCAGTCTTCAAATATTTGTCATGTAGAAGATGGATGTCAGGACCCACACAGCAGGCAATGAAGTACACTCTTGTAGAAAGGTTTTACTTTATTGAAGCCATGAAGCACTTGAACATAATCACTGTTCAGAATAAAGAAATGGGCTGTGCAAGGTATAATAAAGCAAATTCATAATTCCAATAGCCAATAGATAAGGTTCCCGCTCGCGCGGCTGGAGTACCATTCTCACGCCTAAACCCTGAGAACCAACATTCCCTCAATTATAAACAATTAAACTATTCCCACACTACTGCTCATTAAAGACTAAGCAAAGCAGCCTGCCCTTCCCCACCTGTGACCTTGGCCAGATAGTAATACTTCAAAGCGTGACTAGCGTTCATAGAAAGGAATGCAGGGACACTGACAGATGAGCGCATGAAAGACTGGGTAGACATCTGCATGAGATGCCGGGAGCCGAGGGGGGGGGGGTATTAGGGAAACATCACCTACAATACAGTACATAGCCCTTAGGAACCATTGGCAGCTTGCTGACAATGGAGCAGATCTATTCTCGCTTGCTCTGGATTGCAAGACTAGATCTAATGGGTGGAAATTACAAGGAAGTTGATATTGGCTAAATATCAGGAGAAACTTCCTAACTGTAAGAGTGGTTGAGCAGTGGAACAGACTGCCTCGGGAGGTGGTGGATGCTCCTTCGCTGGATGTTTTCAAGCGGAGGTTGGATGACCATCTTTTGGGTATGATGTAGGGCTATCTTTCGGCTATGCTCCTGCAGAATGCAGGGGGTTGGACCAGATGACCTTCAAGGTCCCTTCCAATTCGAACATTCTATGATTCTATAAGCCACCAACTCTGCCTTGACTGACTTCTGGACATCTGACCTTGGACTGAATGACTCCGCTTTGCCTGACTCCTGCATCCATGACCTTGGACCAAATGAACCTTCCTTTCTTGACTTCTGAGTCCAATCCTATATGTCCCTGACCAAAGTGTCCTAATGAACTCAGCTATCCTATTTGCAGAAGAAAAGAAAGGGCTCCGCCCCCACAAAGAAGGGAATGAAAGAAAACAATAGACTTCTATAGCTTGTCTCCAAAGATGATTGGATAGGAGCTATGTGCTCCTTCCTTGAAAAGATTCAACTGGAAGAGAGAAATGCCATTGGCCAGGAAATTGGTAGAATCAAAGAAAAACATAAGCACATGCTATATGGATGGTAGGCACACAGACAAAAACTAAACAAAAGTAAACAGGTTGTTCAGGTAGAGGGGTTCATAACTCCCAAGAATCCCAGATTTATAGTTCCATTCCAGGAAGTCACTATAACAACTAAAACCAGCAATTTCTGTATATTCTTTGGCTCGGAAATTTCATTGTGCACACCCCTAAATTTAAGAAACCCACCCATTGATCTGAACTTCCTGTTAGAAGACTATAGCAGATACTGCTGGATCCATGGGCAAGCAGCTCTAAATATAATTAACTATAATTATTAATAAGTCCTACCACTAGCAATTATAATAATTAGAATAATTATTACAAAATGAGATTTAACTATCGTCTCCACTTGATATACGGTAAAACTGGTGCAGTGTTATCACAAAGACACAGAAAGTAAATAATTAGATTGTAATCATTCCGGAGCCAAGGATCAGGGTTGTTTTTTTTCTTATAACTTCCTAAATGTACAATGTTATTTACAGAGTACTTGAGAATAACAAGTTATAACCTAGACATTTATAGGTTTCTCAGCAATTTCTTGCCAATTTTTACTTGCTTAAGCAGCATGAATGAATTCAAGGCATGTGAACACCAATAGTTTACTGGAGGTCAGTGTTCATTTAAGGCATCTATGAGACAACACTGACTTATTGTCTGGTATGAACCCGCAGCTAAAGTCCAACATCAAATAAAAATGATTTAAGATGTGGCTTGAAAATAAGGGATGGCACAGAGAAGAAACCAATACCTTCAGGGAAACTGCATCTGTGGGAAAGGAATATTATCTGCACCTTGCCCTTCTTCCTAATGGAGAGCCAAAGTGGCCTACAATATCACTCTCCCCTCCTCCATTTTATCATCACAACAATCCTGTGATGCTAGTTAGGCTGAGAGAATGTAACCAACCCAGCATACTTTCAATCTGGGGATTTCAACCTGGGTTTCCCATTTCCTAGGTTAGGGTCACTAGGTCCCTCCTGGCAATGGGTGGGGGTGGGGATGGCAGGGACCGGGAGCAGCAGGGAGGCCCAGCCTATGTCTACATCACTGACTACATGACTCAGAAGAGATATAATCACTTCCAGGATGCTGGGGTGACACTCTAGTATTTGGGCAAAAACTCTTTGGTAAATTTGGCTTCTACCATAGACTTTTTGCCCAAATACCAGAATGTCACTCCCCAAATGTCCCAGAAGTGATGGTATCACTTCCAGGTCATGTGGGTAATGATGCTGGATCTCCCCCTCTTTCTGGGTGAGTCCCCCTCGTCAGCTAATCAGTGATTTGGGAGGTGGGGCCTGGGAGCATGGGACCCCTGCCTTAACCGGGGGATCTGGCAACCCTATCCTAGGTTAAAACTTTAACCACTACACCAAGCTGGCTAGATATTAAAAGGAAACTGCTAAAATTGGAGTCTGGTCAACTTGCACCCTTTTTTCATTTTTATAAAAGAAATACACAAAATACCAATTCACAGGAGAGACTCCTAGTGCTGGAGCACTCTTGATTTGTTCCTAAAGGAGCTGGAGATACCACAGCCTCAAAGCATCCTGTTCTCCTCAGCAGCTGCTTGGGCTGTCTTATTAATACAGCAATATTTCATTTATTCTGGCAGCAGTTGACCTCCCATGATCAGGCAAAGCAGGCTACTGAGAGAGGAAATGAAAAACCTCTGCTTTAGAAGGGATAGGCGCAGCTGTTGAGGAAGGAGGGTTGGTTGGTGCAAGCAGCTGTAACTGTTATATCTTGCTCCTTTGCCCTCTCTGAGCACATGGAGGAAGAGAACAGGACGCCAGCAGCATACACTGTTCTGGCTGGTGATGAAAAGGGGACCAGTCTCTTCTTCAGATTTCCAAAAAGCAGAGGACAGCCATTAACATTCACTCAGAATGGCAACATGTTAACTGAAAACTAGCCTGAAAGCAGAGAACAAAATGTCTGTCTGCTATGCAAACCTCACCATTTCAGATTTCTACTTTAAATTATTTGTAATTATTTGCTTTTAAATGTACGGCAAAAGAACACCCTTGATTGTAAAAACAGAAGTGCTGCTTTTTGCATTAGCCAATTTGTCATTTTAATTCTGAATACCGTTTCATTAACTTTACAATGATATAACAATTCAGCCTCAAGGGCATCCTTATTAAGCATTACTGAATTGTATTCCTAATGGCAAGCCCAATTGCCAAGCTTCTCTTCTTTACTCTTTGATTTATAAGCAAGCAGTAATTACTTGTGCTGTGATGCCAACTCAATCACAACTATTTGGAGATACGAAGGCATTTGTTTTTTAAAAAACAAACCCAAATCCCACAAATGTCAGTCTCCCTGTTCATAGGGATTCCATCTGTGGACATGCTAGGTACCAAAATAGACTAAGGAAGAGGGCAGTAGTGGTTCCCTACATACTCAGGGGACCCTCAAAGTAAGCAGGAAAACCTTGGTTTCTTAGGATTCCTGGAAAAAAGCAACCAAAAAAATCAATCAGGACCTGAGCCTGAGTACGTGCAACATTGCCTCTGAACAGTAGCAGCGC
>NW_015167530.1:2136074-2155136 GCF_001447785.1 Gekko japonicus | reverse complement strand
GGTGGGGGGGGGGAATATTGCAGAGGTTCTGGTGGCATATTGTTCTGAAATCCAGAGAGGGTAGCCTACCTCTCTGGGTTGTTGTAAATGTACTGAAAAATATAGGCTTCCCCCTCATTCCTGGACGTGCTTGAGGGGCAGAAGCCTATACAGAGGGATCACAGGAAGATATACCCACTTTGACCCATCCATCCCAAAGGCCCTTAGACAGTTGAAATAATGGGAGGCGGAAGCAGGAGGCTCTAGAGAACATCCCTCTTGTGGTGCACATCCCCGCTTAAGTCCTGAAGGGAGGGAATCACAGGAAGATACACCCACTTTGACCCATCCATCCCAAAGGCCTTTAGACAGTTGAAATAATAATGGGAGGCGGAAGCAGGAGGCTCCAGAGAACATCCCTCTTGTGGTGCACATCCTCCAACCCCAGTTGCCTCCCTCCACGCTGCCTTTGTGGGCTAACCCCTACACTTTCCTGCCATTTAAGTGCTGATTACCACATTCATGTTGCACTCCTTTCAGCCCAAGTCTTGCCTTGCCAAGTCATCCAGGAGGGGAAGCAACATGATGCATGTAATCAACTTGTTTAGGTCCTGAAGAAATGAAGCTTCTGCCTTCCCCAAGCTAGTCATTTCCTAGCTGCAGTTCCCAGTCAGTTCCTTGAAGTCTAGGTAGACTCGCTAGAGCCACTCTCCCAGCCCCACGCACTTCCCAGCCCTAGGAAAACAATCCACAGCCGCTATTCATGGAGCTAGTCATTTCCTAGCTGCAGTTCCGAGTCAGTTCCTTGAAGTCTAGGTAGACTTGCTAGAGCCACTCTCCCAGCCCCAAGAAAACAATCCACAGCCGCTATTCATGGAGCCAATACCATGGAGTCAGGCATTCTAGTGAAAATACAACGCTCTATATACAGAAATAGGTTTCCCAAACCAGAAGCCAAGTGTTATTCAGAAGTGTATCCAGATGCATACCCAAGTACAGATGTAGTGTATTTGCACAGAAGGCTGAAAGATGCCCAGCTAAACACACTTTTCATTTAATGCAGGGGTTCCCCAGGTGGTGCCCATGGGCACTATGGGCACTTGCCAACACCAAGTGTTTAGAAAGTGGATGGTGCTAGGTGAAGCTTTTGCCCAGCAAGACTTGTCAATGGAGGTTCGATTGGCTGTGGAGATTTTTTAAAATGTTGTCTTAGGAACAGCTGCTGGCACAGCCCAAGAATCTTCACTATGTGACTGAAGGTAAGCTGCGGTGGATCCTGCCTCCTGTAGCAGCCATCTTGTGGCTGTGCCTACCACATTTTGTCAGAATGTGAAAGGTGTCCACAGGTGGATTTTGGGGATCCGATTTAAAGCAATGCCCACATATAAGCCGACACCTTCCCTAATTGCAACTACGGCTCTATTCACCAACAGAGTTTCTATGCACATGGGGAAACATGGTGTGAAGTTAAAATGGATCAATTGTGCAGTCAAGTGGTTGCAGATGAACAAGCGGAAACTGCAAGCAAAAACAGGTGATGTTCTAAAATGGGACAGTGTGAGAGGGCTCAGCTAGCCGCTATTCAGGTAAAGAATGTGCTTCTTTGTCCAGCCTTGATGGAAAAGCTATTGCTATGCTAGAGCACTCCACCTTCATATTTGGAAAATGTCTTTGCTACTACTTTTAGCTGGCCAATGCTTCCTTCTCAAATAAGATTGCAGTAGGCCTGCCTTTGTGTATGTGCTCAAAAGTGTCAATTAGGAATGGATATGACATACTTGGAACATCCCCACCATGAATCTTAGTAAAGGTAAAGGTTCCCTTGCTCGAAAGCCAGTCGAATCTGACTCTAGGGTTGCAGTGCTCATCTCCGTTTCAAAGCCGAAGAGCCAGCGCTGTCTGAAGACGTTTCCGTGGTCATGTGGCCGGCATGACTAAACACCAAGGCGCACGGAACGCTGTTACCTTCCCACCTAAGTGGTACCTACTTATCTACTTGCAATTTCTTGCTTTTGAACTGCTAGGTTGGCAGGAGCTGGAACTAGAGATGGGAGCTCACTCCATCATACAGCACCCGTGCAGTTCAGCGTCTTAACCACTTGAGCCACCGCAGCTCCATTCATAAATCTTAGCACCATTCATAAACTCAGTACGTTCCCTTTCCATTCCTGATTCGAGTTTTTAAATACTTAAAATATTTGTATTTACTTCTCTTCTTTATAAAAACTGATAATTACTTCTGCTCAGGTTACCATTTAGTTTAGAACAGGATCTTTATCTCTTAATTGCTAATAGTCTTTGGCGAGAAGTCTTTGTAAGGCCACATACATCAATCAGATAACTCACATTGACAAGGTTGGTGAGGCATGACTTTGCCTTGCATAAGCCTCCCTCAACAAGTTATTACATTTCTAGTTTTAATTATTTCTATCAATTAACTGAGACAGAGATTACAACTTCCTAACTGGCTGTGCTTTATGCTAGCTACCTTCCAAGTTTCTAGTGCAATGCTTTAATTCCAAAAGGTCTGTAAAAATGACTTAGATCCTGCCTTCACATTTCATGGGCATTTCTTCTGGTGGAGTGGCAACTTTTGAATATGTTCCCCTCCCCAATGCATGCTCTAACATTTGTTCCTGAGAGTAACATCAGTAATTCAGCTATTTTATACTCAAAAGGTTGGGTTTTTTTTTAATAAAACTTCATAAATGACTACAACCCATGACCTCATTACCCAATGTGGTAGTCAAGTGTTGGATCAGGATCTGGGATACATGCTTGAACACCCACCACCATGGAACCCTGGACCAGTCAGTCTCTGCCCAACCTATCTCACAGATGCAAGGATAAAATAGAGCAAACAAACAAGCATTTGGTTGACTTAAACACATGAAGAGAAAACTGGCTCTTTTTTCATTAGTGGCGGCAGGCTGGGGTTTGTTTGTTTTTTTGCAAACTCCATGATTAGTCAGAGTAGTTCAAAGGCGGAATCAGCTGGACGAATATTTGTCAAAGATGCTTTAGGCTGGTCCTGCATTGGGCAGGGGGTTGGACTAGATGGTCTGTATGGGCTCTTGATTATGCTATTAATTCCTATGGGAGATGGGTATTTAAGAGATTATTCAGTGTTGAGATCAGTAGCAAAACTTTATTTACTGTAAAGACTAATTATATGAATAGAGAGATGCAGGTCATTTACTTTGTGGAGAGAGCCAACTGTTTTCAGCCAACAGAATGTTTTTCTCTAGGTCAAGGAAACAATCCATTTTGAAACCAGACTTGGAGGTTGCCTGTGTGATTAGAAGTGTCTTTACTCCCACTGAAGTTGTGTTCATATGCAAGGAAAAATATGTACAAAGTGCTAAGCAATGCTGTCAGAAAAGGGCAGAAAACCACAAAATAGTACCATAGGTTTTCCTCATATCTGCTCAAGAGCTGGTCTAAGATACAGCTAGTACAAAAGACTGCATACCTAGCCTCTTTCAGAGACAATACTTTACCAATAGCTGTTGAACAGGTTACAGTGCAATTCAAAACAGAGTTCCACCCTCCGAAGTCCACTGCTACCAGTGAGCTTTCAAGTGTGTATAACTTAGGACTGTACTGCTAGAGATGGAAGGATATTCAAGCAATGAGAAGCATAAGGCACCCATGAAGATTACCTTTAACTCCAGGTAATTTTGCAGAGTCAAAAGGGAATGCAACGGAAAATATACTGCACTGCCAGTGGACTGTCCCATGGTCCCACTTACATACCCTGTTAGAACAGCATTAGAGAGAATCACCTCTATTGATGAGCCACTCAAAACTCTTTGTCAAGGTAAATGGATGCCAGCTTCCTCACTAATGCACACTCTATGAGTACTAGCTTGACCTGATGATTACTGTTTCAAACCCCGGATCCTGTTCTACACTTTTCCACTCATACCTGCTGTTGTGGCATCTAATACCTACCTACAAAATTCAACTAGTGCTGTATTTAGAAAGATTAAAATAGCTTAATGGAAGAACCTTCCCATTCCACACTGCTACTCAGTTATCAATAGTATGCATAACAGACCAACAGCTTTTGGGAAATTTCCTATTTTTCTTTCTCAAGTACCAAAAGCTAAGGTCAGACTAGTCTTCTGCAGTATTTTACGAAGAAAACTATACTACAATGCAAACACTGGAGTCACTGATTTAATTTTATACAAGTCAAACTACATATTGTATAAAGATTACAAGGCTATTCTAATGCTTTGCTACAGTAGCTAAACTCATTTCTTTGTTACATACAAAGAGGAACTTTGGGTTTGGACACTACTCCAAAGCAGTTCTAATTTTAGACAAGTCATTAAGACTAGAACCAAGGTAACAATTTTAGTTAATGCATCATGAAGAATTCAACAAAATAACATTGGGGACTTTGTGGCACCTTGAGTTTTGTTAAAATGAATCATGATGTTAGGCATCATGCAAGGACAGAGACAACAATTTTATTAGCTTGTCGATCATCACAATGTAAGAAAGGACCAAAGAAGTTTACGTTTGGCAAGTTAAGGTACAACACAAGAGAAGTGTTCCAATTCTAACTCTTGAATTTTAATCAGTTTTACAAGTATCTCTGACTTGTTGAATACGGGTTTTGTGCACATTTAGAAGCCAAAGGCCATTACGCTAATTTTGTAATTTATGGATTGAATATTAAAGGAAGAATTTCCCTCAGAAAGCCTTCTGTACTCGGTTTTTATATAAAATTCATTTTCCACTCCGCAACAGACCACTTCTGCTGGGACATTCTTTAAAATGAAAAATCACGAGATTTACCCTAATTTCTACCAAAAAAAAAATTTCTTTCCTGCTCTGTACAACCTTTTTCAGAAAAGTTTTAGACAATTCAAACCTTTGACTTATTACTTGGTTTTTAGGCCATTTCCCCCGCCTGCAAGCAAACAGACCAACTTTTGCAATACTAACATAAAAAAGACTCATGGCCTGGCATACGAGTGTTCCATAATTGTGTGCAAAGGAAGAAGAGAGTTCTAGTCTTAATCTCGTGAACTGGATCGTGAACGTGAACGTGACTTTGAATGAGATCGTGACTGCGACCGTGATGCAGCTCTCTTCGGTGGGGACTCCGATCGATCCTTGGCAGGTTGGTGCTGCGGTGGTGAATTGGAATGAGATCTGCTCCTTGACCTGGATTTAGACTTTTCCTCTTCTTTACCATTTTCTTTGGGTGACTGAGATGCAGACCGAGATCTGCTGCGAGACTTTTCAGACTTCTCTTTGGATCTGCTGCGGGACCGTGACTCTCGGTCAGATTTCGGCTTAGACTTGCTCTTTGATCTAGACTTCCGACTTTTAGATCTGGAACGTGAACGATCTTTGCTGCGAGACCTAGATTTAGAGCTTTCCCAAAAACAAATGTACTTAATTATAATCTAGATACAAATCCAGTAAATAAATGCTACTAGTTTAGACACAAAATTTTCAGTAGTATTTCAACTAGCTCTTTGGAAGAAAAAGTTATTGTTGTACCCATCACCTGATACATTAGCAGTAATAAGGTTTTTTAACAGTATTAATTTCTCACCGTGACCTGCTTTTTGAAACACTACGGGATCTACTGCGGCTGCTCCTACGACTTCTACTGCGTGATCTTCTTCTTGAACGTGACCTGCAAAGAAACCCAAATATACTCAAGGTCACTGTTATTACAGCTATTAGGGCACCATAGAGTCAATTTTCCTTTCTTTTAACAAGATTATAATATGAACTGCTTTTCATACAAAACGCAGTTCAATCTACCGTCAAAGTATCGTGAGCTGTTCCATCATTCACTGATGCACCATGCTAAATAATTATGTTCTGCCAGAAAAATACATAAAGAAAGCTATAACCTGGTACTGCAGTCATTATAGCCAATAACACACCACTCCCCTGAACAGTAATACAGGAAGACTGTAGCAGCTACTTCTGTGATGAAAAGCAGAACTCAGTGTTTTCTAGTCAAAGAGTTTACTGCAATTTTCTATAAGCCTGTTTTAAGCCTCTATGGACACACAGAACACCTAACAAAAATTTCTGTCGAAACATGATGGCATTAGCTCTAATGTAAGAACTTCTAAAAGGTACCTTGATCTACTGCCAGAATAAGATCGTCTATGGCTAGATCGTGGCTTGTCTTCAACCAGCCTGATCTTTCTTCCATTTATCTCTGTACCATCCAATTTGTCCAGAGCACGCTTCATGTCAGAGTAAGAACGAAACTCAATTACGCCTTCATTTGTGCGTTCTTTGTGAGCATCCGCATAGGTCACCTCACCAGCTTGTCTCATGAAATCCTTCAAAAATAGATTAAACGATTACGCTAACTTTGTAAATGTAGGCACAGCGACTGCAGCAGTTTCAGACAACTGTCAGTAAAAATACAATGTGTTTACAGTTAATAGATCTTTGCAAGAAATGCAAAAATTTAAATTCCAACATGCTTTTTTAAAAAAACCCAAATTGTGTCAACCTACTTTCAAGTCCTGCCAACTACACCGACTAGAAAGGTTTTCAACAATTAATCTGAATTCTGTACGAACAGGTGGTCCATATTTATCTCTTCCTGATGTTCGCCGACTGGTATATCCTCCACCTTTATTATACAAAGATACCACGTTAGATTACTTTGCAAAAACAGTATGTAAAATTCAGTTTAAACACAAACTGTATTTACAGGAGTAGGACTTAATCTGTCTAATCCTACAACAAGATTCTCAATTCGCCATATTCTATATATTAAGGGCAAATCAAATACTAAAATCCTACACGACTGTGCTCCTCAAATCTGTTAGAGAGTGACTGCTCCTTTATTAGATTTACCTTGCTAAGTTTTATTTTACAGAACATTGTAAAATATAAAACTTAACTGATTACATGCATTTCTACATTTTACAAAAACGTTTACTAGTTTACACTAAGTACTTACATCACAGTATGAGGTATTTGGTGGTGGTTTGGCCACAACACACGCAAGGTAACAGTCACCTAGTTCAGTTTAACCAGTTTTGTCTAACCCTTGGAATCCTCACCATCACCCTGCGTCTAATGGCAAAAGGCTGCTGTCGTCATGGCTTCCGGTAAGGTCAGCCAAAGGGTCATAGGGCAAGGGTCACACAATGTATGGAAAAGCCATGGCCAATCAGGAAAGGCAGTCATCTTAGCCTCAGTGGACACAGCCTCAGCCCCACTGGTCACTTTTAAATTGAAACATCAAGGACTTGTTAAAAAGCTTGAATTGAACATGCAAAAACTTTATAAACAAACATACACATTTTCAAGAAACCCCACCCCCACCAATAACAAAAGCCATTCTGAACAGATTTTTCTTCCTCACTGCTCTTAACCATCAAATAAAATCCAAATGAATCTGATGGAACCAGAATATTTTTTAGAAAAATTAAAACAAACCAGGCTTTGCCCATTGTATCTGGTTATTTTATTTATTATTCAGTCAACATCTGTGAAGGTAACAACTCAAACATCCCATCTTGAGAATCTGAACAAAAGCATTTCTAAAGAGATACTTTTGCATGGCTATTTCTTTCAAATCAGATTGCTCTAGTTATCAATTATGCCAAATGTGTTTTAATTAAGAGCAGTGAGTTCTTAATACACCCCCCAAGTATGTCCCCAATTCTCCCCCACCCACTCTAAGCACCAACTGACAGACTTTGCACTTTGAGTGCTGCCCACACTGTGGATGTCTCAAGCTGCAAGGAGACTTTTTAAACCACAAAGCTGAAGGGAAAACTTACATACCCTTCATGTAATACCCCCGCCCCCCTCCCCAAACTGGCCACCTTTCCGCCCCCCTCCGTCCCCCGCGGCTACTGCACTACCCTTCCCACAGCAGCAGGCCGCGGCGGGGCAACACTCACTGCGGCTGCCGTAGCTGTAGCCGTCCCTGTCTCGGCGGGGGCCGCGGGCGTGTTCTACAATCACCCGCTCCCCGCACAAGTCTTTGCCGTTCAGCTCGTAAACGGCGTCCTCCGCATCCCGGGAATCCTCGAACTCCACAAAGCCGTAGCTGAAGAAGGGCGGCGGCGGGGGGGTGGGGGGATTAAAAATCACCGTGAATTCGAATCCCTTTTTTTTTGTTTAATTCAAAAAAAATGCACGGCACACAAGAGTCTCTCCTGCCAGGGGATTGTGACGACCACTCCGCCTGGCTTTCCGGTGCCCGGACAATGGGAGGGGAGCAGCCGCCATTTTGAAAGCGACGCCACGCGGCACGGGGGAGGCGCTGACAGGCCGGCATGGGAAAAGGACGCGCGCGTTTTTTCCCCCCTTCCCCCCCCCCGGGGGGCCCCGCGCTCACTGATGGACCCTGATTGGACCTACGACATGGTGCTCCTCCCCCCCCCTTCCCTCAAAATGTCTCTCTTCTTTCTCCTCCTCACCCATTTTTTAAATCGACTTCGAGCAAGCGGCCATAACCGCTGAAGAAGCGCTGAATGTCCTTCTCCCGAACGTGGTAGCTTAAGCGGCCGATGTAGACGCGCGGCATCTCGGAGAACCTAAAAAAGGAGAGAGGGGGAAGGGAAAGGAAGACGGAAGATCCGAGAGAAACCTGAAAACAGGACACCAGACACTCGCTGCTGCGGCCTGTCCCGCAGCACAATGGCGGCCGGACCCCGCTTAAGCATTTATATTGGTGGGCGGAGCTTCGCCGGGCCGCTCATCTCATCGCCATCAATCGCGTGCACCGACGTCACAAGAGAGCCAAGGGTTTTGAAGAACCAGCGAGCGAAGGCAACCCCCACCCCCAAAAAACAAAGTGCTGCACATGCGCAGAGGCCTCCGCACGCTTTTCTCGTACCCAGGCCGAGGCTGGGAATCCCTTGGAAGAGTGTGAGAGGAAGTGCATGTTAATCCTCTGCGCATGCGTAGTTAAGTGCGGTCTGAGCGTCTGACGTGTGGAGGGTTAAAGAAGTATAGGCGAGCTCTAATGGGACGTCACGTAGGGACCCATGGAAGATTTTTAAAAGGCGTTAGTTGTACCGCGCGGGAACTCTTGTAGTAACAACAGCAATAAAAGTGTGTGGTTTTATCTGGGCATTAAGGAACTCATTAGAGAGGCTGTTTTATGTGCATTCCTTGCTCTGTTTTCAGAATACCAAAACAACGGAAGACGAATCCTGCTGGATCAGAGCAGGGGTCCTTTTAGTTCAACATCTCTGGGGGAGCCCGCCATTCCACCCCCTTTAGAGGGGCACTATCTCTCCGCAATGAATCTAGACCCGTTTTAGAGCCAGCTTAAAATACTGGCCATCAAAGCAACTCGTGGCTCTGCATTCCTTATGTTAGCAAAGCTTTTGAATAATAACTGATCACGAAGTCTGTACCCAACCGTGTTTGAATAAAATTAAGAAAAGTGTCTTCAGATGTTTGCCAGCTTCTGCCGTGGTGGTAGAGGTACAAAAGTCCTGAAGGAAAACAAAACAAAATTCCGTGGCACTTTCCCCCAGTTTTTCTGGTAGAAAAAGAAGTGGGACATTTGGGGGAGCACACAGGGAGAAAAAAACCTGCTACATAATTTGTTTTCTGATTTAATGTTTACTTTTGCTTACATCTCCAATGGCAAAAAATTGGTTGTTCAGTCGCACTTCGCTAAGGTAGCCGCGATTTGTGGTGCATGCTCTCTCTCTCCTATTGGATATGTTTGCAGTTTTGCTTGTAGAAAATGGAAGTTTTACTTTTAAATCCCACTAATATGCAAGTTATTACACATTTAATATGCTAACTAATTTATAAATGCATGCTAACTAACTTATAATTTTCCCCAGGTTTCAAATTTTCTGGAAATGTTATATCCCTAAACAGACTCTGAGGGCATGAGATATTTACAGTGCAATCCTAAGCAGAGTTACATTCATCTTAGAAGGGTGTAACAGGCCCATAGCCAAGAATTTTTAAGTCAGGGGGCTTTTAAATTATTTGGGGGGCACTAGCACCAATGTCTCCTATGCCAGATTGGCTCCTGCTGACCTTGAATGTTTGGGACAAATCCTGCACCGGCCCGGCAAGGGGCCCCATGAGTTGGGAGCTCTGACCTCAAAATGCTCTCCGGATCCCCCCATTCACCCTGATCCCTCCTCTCAATTCGCCCCATTCTCTCTCTCCTAGCTGCTCCCTCTGCCGCATCTTCCACCACTGTGGCATGTCCCTGTCTCAGACTTACCAGGAGGTAACTGGGCGGCAGCAGCTGATCTCCCCAGAGCAGAGAGAGCCAAGGCAAGGAGGGGGAGTTTGCATTGGACACTGCGTCATGCTGGCTTGGGGGCCTTTGAAGTAACTCTGGGCCCCTGATCTCCCTAGAGCACCACATTGGGCACCGTAGGAATGCCAACCCCACCTTGCCCGCTGGTCCGCCTGGCTGCCTTGCACTGCTGCCAGCTCGGGACCCACAGCCCCCTGCCTCTCCCCCAGCCGCGAGCCTGGGATGGAGCTGGCATGGCTGCTGGCAGGCAGGGAAGTTGTTTCAACAAGCCCCGCTTGGGGAAGGGGCAGCGGCAAATGGCTCCCATGGCAACGTTCCAGTGGACCATTTAGTGCCTGCTTTGCCCACTTTCCAAAAAAAGGCTGACTATACAAGACTGAAATCAGCCCACTCTGATAAAGTTAGAATTCCTAGAGCTAGAACGTTAACGATTTCAATCAGCATCAAAAGCAAGGACGTGATACTTTGGAGGCTTTTTGTTTCCATGCCAGGGAGATGTACACAGCCACTCTGCAGTGGTGAATAGCACAGCTTTAAAATATTAATTTTTGCAAACAGGCCTTGAAATGGCATTAGTCTTGCTTCAAGAATAGCTTCTCCAGTATTCATACTTGAGACGGTATAGTCAGAGGCTTTTCAGCCCCTACTTTAAAAAAATTACACAAAATGATATAGTCAGATTGTTTACTAATCTCACCAGCAAAGTCATAACAGGCATTACCCAGTAGATGTTTGTGACACTTAGATAACCACAATCCATACAGCAGCTGTGCCAGCTGGAGAAATTGCGTTTTGTTAGTTGCATGTAGCTCTCCAGCAATACAAGTGCTGTCTGTAGAAAAGGAATCTGTATCCTCACAACAATGAAACAATAATCTAAGGAAAGCCCTTTAGATTTCTTGGCAACAATAAGGTAACTACTGTGAATTTTTGACATTGCGATTTTGTCTGCCTAACAAGAACAGCCTAGCAGAAAGGAAACCAAGCCTAGTCTCCAAAGGATCCAATATCTATCTATTACAGCTAGGTGTTGGAAATGTAGCAGCCATATTGAGTCATATTATCATATGTGGTGGACATGTAAAAAGGTTCACAAATTTTGGATTGAAGTGCATATTTTCTTACAGTCAATTTTGAATGTCACAATACCTTTTAAGCCAGAGATATTTTTGTTAAACTGTGTACCAGACGAGTTAGATAAGAATCATAGATATTTTATTTATAGATTATGGAATGTGCTGAAATTGATAAGTTGACAAATATATTAAAAGGAAAAATGGAAGAAGAATTTATGGGACCCTGGAGGGCGTTCTATGACTGGTTAAAACTCAAGTATTGAGAAAATAAGACTAAGTGAAAAATAATAAGAATGATAGATGAAATAGTTGTGAAATTATAATGAGAAGATATGCATGCAGAATGTTAAACTGGAACTTGAATATTTTTACATTTCTTTTCCTTTTCCCTTTCCTACTTTCTTTATATAAACTAATAAAATTCTTTATATAAAAAAATATCTATCTATTACAGCTTTATCCCATTCTTCCTCCAAGGTGCTGAGGGTGGCATAGATGTTTCTCTGCTCCATTTCATCCTTACAGCCAGGGCCACATTAAGGCCTCATGGCCCAAGTGAAGTATAAACTACATTCATACAATTAAAAAGGAGATTGTATAGAGAATATTTTTCTTGGAAAAACATCAACATTCTTATACAGAATCAGAGTGTTGGCTCACTGATTTCTTTTGTTTGACAGCCAGCCTGAAGATATTGGTCATGCTTAACCAATATCACACAAGATCTGTTCATGGCTCTCCCAGCTCACCTCTACCATGGACCTGAATCTTTGATTTGGGAAGGAGCAGAAAAGTCCATATGGTCAAAGTGATGGTATTCCCAATAGTAATGTATGGCTGTGAGAGTTGAACTATAAGGAAGGCCGAGCACCGAAGAATAGATTCTTTTGAACTATGGTGCTGGAGAAGACTCTTGAGAGTCCCTTGGACTGCAAGGAGATCAAATCAGTCAATCCTAAAAGAAATCAACCCTGACTGTCCCCTGGAAGGCCAGTTAACGAAGCTGAAGCTCAAATATTTTGGGTACTGAATGAGAAGGGGTAACCAGTATGTGTCGGAGGCCCTTAAAGTTTTTAATGCCAAATTAGCTGCTTAATTATTCTATGGAGTACCAATCTGGACTGAAGCCTTAAAAGGGGACTTG
This sequence comes from Gekko japonicus, assembly GCF_001447785.1. NCBI lineage: Eukaryota > Metazoa > Chordata > Lepidosauria > Squamata > Gekkonidae > Gekko > Gekko japonicus. Next base: position 2,142,682 of record NW_015167530.1, on the reverse strand, counting down.
AAAAGAATTCAGTCCAGTTTTTTGCAGAAAATTCTTGGACTTCCCTCATGTGTTCCTTATGCAGCTTTATGTAGTTTGGTGTAGTGCTTAAGTGTGCGGACTCTAATCTGGGAGAACCAGGTTTGATTCCCCACTCTTCCACTAGCACCTGGCTGGATGACCTTGGGCAAGCCATAGTTCTGGCACAGCTGTTCTTGAAAAAAGAGCAGTTTCTGTCAAGAGCTCTCTCAGCCCCACCAACTCACAGGGTGTCTGTTGTGGGGAGGGAAAGGGAAAGGAGTTTGTAAGCCGCTCTGAGATACCTTTGGGTAGTGAAGGGCGGGGTATAAATTCAATCTCCTCTTCTCTTCTTCTTCTTCTTAGAAACCAATCAAAGGCTTCTATCGACCAGAGCACGGCTGATAACAACTCAGTTTTGGTTTAAACTTCATTTCCATGCTAAAGATAAAAGTATTATTACTCACATGTTAACTGAGTCCCATCTCTCTCCATGGTTTAGATATGTAGAGGAGAAACTCTCTACAATGGGAACATCCCCGGATTATTTAGCCCCCTTTTCAGATAAACAAGCCTATGCTATTATTAAACAAAGATTTCTCGACATCGAAAGGCAAGAACTTAGGGAACGCGCAGCCAGCAGATGCTCTCCAAGTAGGCTGGGGACTTTTGACATGGGTTCTACTGTGAAATATCTGTTAAGTTTAACAGCCCCACACCATCACAGAGCATACATGCTTGCACGCTTTAATGTTCTGCCATTGGAGATGCTTTTAGGGAGGTACCGCCAGATACCATATGTAGACAGACTTTGTCCTTGTTATCTAAAAGGTATAGAATCCACTACACACACCATACTTCATTTCCCCCTTTACAGGGATATTCGATCTCGTTTTATTACTCCACTTCTAGAGGGTAAGAGCTGGCATTCTGATGATTCAATTGTTCACTTTCTTCTGTTTAATTCTTATTTCGAAATAATGGAGGCTGTTGCAAAATTTTTATATTATGCAATCAGAAGACGAGACAAGCTAATTTGCATCTTAGTATTTTGCTGTATTTCCATGATGTCTTGTGCTTTTAATGCCAATAAAGGTTTTGTGTTTGAGAGAAGGGAGCACTCATTGGGGAAGACCCTGATGCTGGGAATGACTGAAGATAAAAGAAGAAGGGGACGGCAAAGGATGAGATGGTTAGACAGTGTTATCGATGCAACGAAATTGAGCAAACTGGAGGATGGCAGAAGACAGGAGGACCTGGTGTGATGTGGTCCATGGAGTCTCTAAGAGTCGGGCTCAACTGTGCGACTGAACAACAACAAAATTTCCAATGACAGCAAGGAATGTATCTATTCTTCCAGAATGCACACTGTTTTTTACTGGTACTTGACATATAAAGCATCAGGAAGAAAAGCAGACTCAGACCGATTTCACACAAGAGCTGCGCCGCGGTCGCACCTCCCTTTGCCCCACTTCTATTAGTCAATTTCCCACTCAAAACCGCACGGCCGCATTTTGACCTGTGGTTTCGTGCTCCTGTTTTTTGAGGATCACATAACCGCACGGAATATTGGGCAAAGCCACTGGTCAAAATGCAGCCGCACAGCTTCGAGTGGGAAATTGACCAATTGAAGCGGGGCAAAGGGAGGCACAACCACGGCGCAGGTCTTGTGTGAAATCGGTCATAGTCTAAGGGCCATCAGAGTTAAGGCAAGGAGGAGGAACTTATCAAGTCCTTTAGATTTTCAAGTAAGTGTAGCTCCACTCCACACAATTACTGAACCAGCTTTTCCTCCGTAGGGAAAATAGGCTGGCCTATCAATAGCTGCGTTTTCGGCTAAACATTAGGAAGAACTTCCTGATATAGCAGTTCCTCAGTGGAACAGGCTTCCTTGGGTGGTGGTGGGCTCTTTTTCTTTGGAGGTTTTCGAACAGAGGCTAGATGGCCATCTGACAGCAATGCTGATTCTGTGACCTTAGGCAGATCATGAGAGGGAGGGCAGGAAAGGTTGCATCAGTGCTTAGTTCCTGTGGCCCTTTCTTACATGCCCAGGGAAATGCTGATTGCCACTTTGGGGTCAGGAAGCAATTTTTCTCCAGGCCAGTTTGGCTAGAGATCCTGGAGATTTTTTGTCATCTTCTGGGTGTGGAACAGTGGTCACTAGGGGTGTGGGGGGGAGGTATTTGTGAATTTCCTGCATTGTGCAGGGGGTTGGACTAGATGACCCTGGAGGTACCTTCTAACTCTGTGATTCTATTATTATTCCTATTTAAATTAGCATTGCATTCATTAAGGAGTGTGGCATTTGCAACTAGTCAGCATTTGTAGTGAAGGGGGAAGGTTTTGGAACTGATTGTTGGTGGCTTTTAGTCTGTTTAGGCTGGCAGGTAGAGGAGATGGTCATTTTAGGAAGTATGATGAATTTGGAGACTAAACTATGGCACGTGGGAACAGGGGTAAAATGGAGGAGATTTGGGGGACTGCCAAAAGATTTAGTTACACAGTCAGTGTGGTATGGTGGTTAGAGTGTCAGATGAATATCTGGGAGATCCAGGTTTGAATCTCCACTTTGCCATGGGAACTTGCTGAGTGAGTGTGGGCCAGTCACATGTTCCCAGTCTAACCCACTTCACAGATTGTTGTGAGGATAAAATGGAGGAGAAAAGAATGATGTAAGCTGCTTTGGATCTCCCATTGGGGAGAAAGCTGGGGGACAAATGCAGTAAATAAATAAAAATGGGAGCTAGGAACAGAGGACAATAATGGCCTGGTGATTTGGGCAGGTAAAATAGGGATGGGTGACACAGTGAGACAGATTTTTAGAAGCAAAGTATTGGTCCTACTGTGACCAAGGGGGTCAAGTTGAACCCTGCAGGAACCTCCAGGGTCACAGACTCATCAACCCAGCAAAGACTAAATTGGTAGGTAGGGTCTGGCTGGAGGGTCATCAGGTAAGTCACAGCTGGGCAATTGGAGGTGGCAGTACTGGGGAAAGTACCTCATTGGGCTGGAGAGGCTGGCAGGGGTAGAGAAGGTCTGGCAACCTTTCCCGCTTACCCAGTCAGCCACAGCTTTTAGGCTGAGACTTGAGGGGGGTCATCAAGAGGAGTTGGGAGAACCTGTAATAGGAAGCCTTGGTGGTGTGTGGAAGGAAGGGGACTAGGCTGCCAGGGCAGGGAGTGAGGAAACTCATCTGTGAGTGAAGGCTGTGTGCATGTTTCCAATGAAGAGGCTGTGAGTTAGAACTAACCTGGTTCCTCTTTGCATGAAGGAAGGATGGGCGGCTTCTTCCCAGCCTCTTACGCAACCCCACTCTCCCTCCTCCCCAGGCAAGGCCTAAAAAGGATCCAGGGATGGCACCTACTGCTGACCTATTCCCTGTCAAGATTGGTGTAGCTTTTCTTATGGGTGTGGCCCTTCTGCATCTGCTAAATGCAGAGTTTGGCTCTCCTTTGGATTTGATACCTCAGCCTGTCCTAATGGCTCTACTGCTGTCTTTCTACCTGCTACTTTAAATCCTCTATTTTTTCACATCCTTCCGAGTAACACCATGTGACATTATTTTTTTCAGACATGCTGCTTCATATTAAAAAAAACTGCAACTCCTTTGGGTCTCTCTGTTTTTGTGTTTGAACCACTCAGCACTTCATTTTCCCAGACAACATTAAAATTACCGATTTTTTAAATGCCTTTCATTTTGTAGGTTTTATCCTCATGCTCCTAATGCTTCACGGGAAGTCTCCTGTGTGTATTAACTTCACTAAGAAAACCCTCCAGAGACTTGTGCACTTGATGTCTTACCCTCTTAATGCTACTCCTGTCTCCCTGTTAATCAGCACAAGCCTAATTGCTGAGGTTCCTCCGAAGAAGAAAAAACTTGTGATCAGAATTCGGCAACAGAAAAGGTGTTCATTTTGTGTCTCATCACAAATGAATGAGCAATTTATTATCCTCAGGAGGTTTCATCAGTAATCTAGATATTACACCATGCTGTGAATAAGCAACATTTTCATTTATGAGTGTGTATTTTCAATATTTTCTCCGTCAGTCCTCTTAAGCACAAATGTCTTTATGGTGCAGTTATTTAGGAGGTGTTACTCTGCTGCCTTATATAGTCCACAAGCACAGACATTTGAAAGGATTTGTATTGCCATTCCATACGTGCTCAAACTTTTAAAGAGAGCACTCCTTTTTTAAAAAAAAAAAACAATTTTATTGTTTGAATATATTTAACATACAACATTACAATTGTGTATTTTCAATTTCACCCCATATTTCCCTTCCTCCCCCTTCTTCCCCCCCTTTTCTCGGCCTCCCGCAATGCTCCACCCAAGAGAGCACTTCTAAACAGGTCTACACAGAAGCAGGTCTATGCAGAATCCTAATTAAATGGTGCTTACTCCCAGGAAAGAGTCTCTGGGACAAGTTATAATCCACATGAAAATCTATTATAAATTGAGGGCAACAGAAGCTGGTTTGTTCTACAGAGCTGCATGTTGTGAAGCAGTTTTGTGAATTATGAATGGCCTGATTATGGCCTATTATGCATGGGTGTTTTCCCTCGCTTTCACCATGTATGTCCATCGGGTTTTCTTTGTCATTCTGCATTCCCATCACTTTTGCCATGCATGTCCGTCAGGTTTTCTTGTTCTGCATTGTTTCCCCTCTCCTCAGCGCTCAGTTTGTTTCTGTTCGCTGTTTCCCTGGGTTTTTTGGGAGTGGTGTAGTGGCGGGTTTTCCTCTTCCTTCGCTTCCAAGCCAAAGGTAATTCAAAAGCATACAAATTCCCTTGGATTCCCTCCACCCTTTCCTGGCTTCTTGGAAGCCACTCCTCCACCCACATTGAGGTCATTCCACTCCTTATTGGTCAGTTTTGTGCTGGGTGAGTTTTTTGAAATATGAGATTCTCCAATCTGTATTTACTCTCAGGTAGCCGCCTTAGCAGAACATTAGTGGTTCTCCCCCTTCATCGCTGTACAAGCTTTACTATTGCTTAGGTTTTCGACCTTTAATTTTTTTTTTTTTAATAAGCAGGTTTAGTCTAGCAATATGAGGTGTTTTTTTTTGCTAATCTTGGATTGCTGGAGGAAAAAATCATTGGCAGGGAATGCTTTAAAAGTTTTGACTACAGGTTGCATGTGTATGTGCAGTTAAAAGTTTTAAAAGATGTGTCCCCTTAGGAGGAGATGCCAAACGCCTGGCCAGAGAAGCAATGGCAGGTGCACCACGAAGGATGGAAGGAAGGGAGCCAGCAAGCAGCCGGGTGTGCATTGCACTGCTGTGAATGACTGCCCAAGCCTGTGCCCCTTGCCAGCCCCGTGGCCGGACTCTGGTGACTTGGTAGCTGCCTGCCCTGGGCTGGGTTTCTGCTTAGTGCTGGTGGCCAGGTGGTGACGGAGGTCTTTTCAGAGCCGCTACGAGCAGGGAGGTTCATGAGTGGAGCATGAGGAGGCTTGGGGCTGGGATGCAGAGGATGAAAGTCACATTTCAGTGCAAGCATTCCAGCTTTATAAACACATAAACAAAACTGGAAAGAACGTTCCCTTCAACGGCTCCACATGTATTCTTGTGCCTGGGGTTGCAGCAAATCATTTTGTACATGTCTCCTCCCTGTAGCCCCCCCCCAAGATCTGATTCAGTTGCTCCACAAAAAAGCAGACCCTCGTTGTTGCCACAAACTGGCCTTTCAGGCCAGAGCCTTTCGTTCCCCTCCACCTCAGTCGCCTACCAATGACTGCCCGAGCCTGCTCCCCTCGCCAGCCCTGCACTGGTGGCTGGGTAGGCGGGTTTGCTAGAGGAGCACGAGGAGGCTTGGGGCCAGGACGTGGCTCTGGAAAGTCACCCCCGCCACCCCGGCATCCTTTTGCACCACGAAACCATACCTGGGAAGAGAGGGAAGGAGGGGGGCTCTTGGTAGCTGGTGATTTGATCTTTAGATGGGTTGCCAACCCATGTACTGATCCCATGCTGACTTGCCTCCCTGGTGAGAAGGTAGTGGACATTACATGTGATCTCAGTAGGCTGGTAGGCAGTGCTGAGGAGGAGCAGTGGTTGTGCTACATGCTGGCACCAGCAATGTGGGGAAATGTAGCTGTGTGGTCCTGGAGGAAAAATTTAGGCTGCTCAGGGCTGGGACCTCCAAAGTAGCCTTCTCAGAAGTGCTGCCTGTTCCCAGGGTGCTCCGATCCGGGGCGCGCAGGGGATGTGCCTCTTTCCCGATCGGATGGTCGGAAATTGAGGCTCGCCCCATGCCCCAATGGCCCTAGCCGCGGCAGTGCCCCGCACGGGGACTAGCGGAGCCGCCGGTCGTCACCGGGTGATTAAGCGGACGAGCGTTTAAAAGAAGATTTTCGGCTAAAACTGTGAGTTGCCAGTCGAAACAGGAGAAAAAGAACTGAGCGCGTTCCCCCCCTTTTTCGAAAAATCGCAAGGGAGGGGGGAGGAGATCCCCCCCCCCTACGTAACAAAGACTGATTTAACAGAAAGAGAGGGGGGGAGTGAAAATTGAAAAGAGCAGTGTTACCTTATGGTGAATTGTTAGAAGAAAGACAGGAAATTTCATCTTCTAGCTGCATGGCACGAACTTTTAAAAAGTAAACAAAAAAACCAAG
>NW_015167530.1:2131734-2135833 GCF_001447785.1 Gekko japonicus | reverse complement strand
AAGAACTGGAAAAAGAGGATCTCCAAGGTATTTTAGCAGAAGCCTTGGCAACACTCACCGGCTGGGAAGCGGAAAAAATAAGCGAGGAAATGGATCTGGTTTACAGAGCCTATTCCAATTTTACAAGATTGAACAACCTGCCGGCAGAAGTGGTGGTCAAGTTTACAAAGCAGAAAGTTCGGGATCAAATACTAAAAGCATCTTCAGCAATGCCCATGAAGATTGGAGAGCAAACAATCAGGATTTTGAAGGATGTTCCGTTTGAAATTCGAATGAAAAGGAAAGCATACAAAGGATTGACCTTATTCTTGCAGAACCATCAAACTAACTATCGCTGGTTGATTCCAGAAGGGCTTACTTTCAAGTTCAAAGATAAAAGAGAGAAGATTGATTCCATCTTCAAAGCTCAAGACTTTTTGAAGAGGCACGCCAGTCCGGAGGAAGCAGCACTCGCCACAGGGGAGGATTTGGACAGTGACAGAGACAGCGGCTCGGAGGGGGAAGTCAAGACCCCGGAAGATAAAGGAGCAGGAAAGGGTCCGTCATATAATTTGAGAGACGTTAAAGGGAGGCTGCCCAAACCATGAAGACAAGTTCGGAAAGCGCTTGAAAAGACTTTACTAACAAAAACCAAAAGGACACTACTAATCCATTAACAATTTTTATTTTCTTTACAGGTTAAGATGAAAGATGACTGACAGCTCACAGAAGAAGCCAAAAGAAGCTTTTTGTATTACTCATAAAAGATTAACATACTAATAATAATATCACCCAACCTTTTCTTTATCCCACTATATACCCTCCCTTTTCTTATATGAAAAAAGAATAAACTCTCTTCTTTTTAGAAGAGTCAATTAAAAAAAAGAAGAAGAAGTGCTGCCTGTTCCATGTGCAGGGCCAGCTAGACAGGCACAAATTAGGGGTCTCAATGCATGGATGAGACAATGGTGTTGGAAGGGTTTAAGTTTGTTAGGCACTGGGATGCTTTATGGAACAAGCAGGACCTGTGCAAAAGAGTCTTGTCCCAAGAAGGAACCAGGCTGTTGGTGGTTAAAATCAAAAAGGTAACCAGCAAAACAACTGTGTGTAAAAAGATTTGTTTTACCTAAACAAAGATGGCAATTGTGGCCAAGAGTACCTTTTACCAACTTCAACTAGTTAACCGGCTGCACCCTTTTCCTGGGCAGTAAAGATCCAGCCACTATGGTGCATGCCCTAGTTACATTTAGATTAGGTTCCTGGAATGTGCTATATGTGGGGCTGCCCTTGAGAAGTGTGCAGAAACTTCAATAGGTATAGAATGCTGCAGCAATGATGTTGACTAGAGTGGCTTGTAGGAACCCCTCTCACTCCAGTCTTGGTGCATCTACACTGGCTCCTAATTTGTTTCCAGGCACAATTCAAGGTGCTGGTCTTGACCTTCAAAGTCCTATATGGATTGAGACCAACATACCTGAAGGACCGCCTACTCTGTTATGAACCTGCCCAACCACTACAATCATCTTCAGAGATTCTGCTTCAGGCGTCCCTGTCGTCTGAGTGGCACCAAGAAGAAGAAGAGAGAAGAAGAGATTGGATTTATACTCCGCCCTTCACTTGGAGTCTCAGAGCGGTTTAGAAGAAGAAGAAGAAGAAGAAGAAGAGATTGGATTTATACCCCGCCCTTCACTTGGAGTCTCAGAGCGGCTTACAAACTCCTTTCCCTTCCCCTCCCCACAACAGGCACCCTGTGAGGTGGGTGGGGCTGAGAGAACTCTGACACAAACTGCTCTTTTTCAAGGACAGCTGTGCCAGAGCTTGTGACTGACCCAAGGTCACATCAGCAGGTGCAAGTGGAGGAGTGGGGAATCAAACCCGGTTCTCCCAGATTAGAGTCCGCACACTTAACCACTACACCAAACTGGCTTACAAACTGGTTTACAAACTCCTTTCCCTTCCCCTCCCCACAACAGACACCCTGTGAGGTAGGTGGGGCTGAGAGAACTCTGACACAAATTGCTCTTTCAGGAATAGCTGTGCCAGAGCTTGTGACTGACCCAAGGTCACATCAGCAGGTGCAAGTGGAGGATCAAACCCGGTTCTCCCAGATTAGAGTCGGCACACTTAACCATTACACCAAACTGGCTCTGGAACCCTCTCTTTAGGGAGATTTCAGCTGTTCCCATCTTTTGCTGTCTTCCACCAGCAGGTGAAGGTGTTTTTGTTTTATTCAGAATTCCCTCAGTGATGCCTCCTTCTAAACAATGTTTTAATTGCTGTTTTATGTTTTGTATGCATATTAACTCTCTTTTATCATTGTCTTAATGATATGTGTTTGGGGGGATTGATTTTCATAGCTTTAAAATATTATCATGTATGTTTTAAATTGGTAGCTGCCTTTGTGACCCTTGTGGGGGCAGAAAGGTGGGATATACATTTTGTAAATAAACAAGAAAAAAGGTGTGATGTGTACAAATGTGCCCAGCTATGTCCTAAATTCCCAAGACAAAGCAATCCTGTCCCTGCAAAGGGAGTCGTGCCCATGAGTGAGTCAACTCCTTTGCCTTACTAATATAGGGTTACTAACTTGTGATTTTAAAAATATGTGGTCCATGGCAGGAGCTCGTGTCAGAGCCTTGAGCTTGGATGATTTTAATGGGACAGAGGTGAAGTCTGTCAGGTTTTGGCTAGCTACGAGGAAGCTCCCGATGGGTCAAGTTATAGGGTCAATAGAAAAGAATCCCAACGCCTGGAAATACCTGGTTTATCTGATATCAAGGACAAAATATCAAACACCCACCACGGTTCACCTTCCTTTTCTGATGCTTGCATGCATACTCACTTTCCCTCTGGGAGGAGAAAGAGCAGCAAGGCTCTTTTCAGTTGGCTAGCACCAATATGGTTTAGAACAGGGGTCATTTCGTAGAAAAAGAGCTGCAGGAGCGCATTAGCATAACTCATTAGCATATGCCACACCCCCTGACATCACCGGAAGTGTGCACCAGCCCCTCTGGCAGGCAGAAGCACCTGGGATCCATTCTTTCCCCCCTCTCCCTTCCCTTCGCCTCCAAGTCGGGCGAAGGAAAAGGGGAGGGGGAGGATCTCAGGTGCTTCTGCCTGACAGAGGTGCTGGCGTGCCCACAGCCAGCCTGGGTGAATTATAGAATCATAGACTCATAGAGTGGGAAGGGACCTCCAGGGTCATCTAGTCCAACCCCCTGCACAATGCAGGAAATTCACCAATACCCCACCACACCCCAGTGACCCCTGTTCCACGCCCAGAATATGATTTAAAAAAACCCTCCAGGATCACTGGGGGCCAAACTGGCCTGGAGAAAAATTGCTTCCTGGCCCCGAAGTGGCGATCAGCATTTCCCTGGGGGTGTAAGAAAGGGCCACAAGAACTAAGCACTGATGCAACCCTTCCTGCTCTACCTCTTGTGATTTGCCTAAGTTCACACAATCAGCATTATGATCCTTTTAAAGTTGAAAGCATGATATAAATGCAAAGGACTATTTGTAAGATTATCTGTAAGACACAAGACCAGGACACATCTCACTTCTGGCAATCACTTGGAGAGACCCTATCACTCAGCTTCCATTGCCCCCCACACACCCCACACTGGAATAAGAACATAATATCAGGCCATACCACATTGCAATAAAGCCCCTACAACTGTATACAGAAATACTGAGCTTCCCTACCATTTGCCACAACTAGCCCACCACACAACCAGGATCAAGACTCCTAAGTGGACCAACAGACAGGCATACACTTGTTTGAGAAACTGAGTATTACATCACAACACCTCTGGAACATTACAGATCAGTAGAGGCAGCACTGCACAGTGGTCAGAGTTGCAGATTGATGTGGGGAGACCCAGGTTTGTATTCTTACTCTGCTGGCTGAGTGACCCTGGGCCAAATCTCCCCATCTCTACTTAACATACCCCACAGGGATGTTGTAAGGATGAGATGGAGACTCATGGGCAGGGTCCCCAGCTTCCCTGACAGGAACATTATGTTAAGAAATCTCTCACAATTATGCAGCCATAGCAGGCAGGAGGGAAGGAGGCGAATACCTCCAGCGCCAGAGACTTGTAGAAGAAGAGTCAAACTT
>NW_015167530.1:2119365-2130952 GCF_001447785.1 Gekko japonicus | reverse complement strand
TTCTCTATGGTTCTCTATAGAGAACAATGGAGGGGATGGGGCAACCTGTTTGGGGGCTCGTAGAATTGGACCCCTTGGTCCAATGTTTTTCAAACTTGGTTGGTAACTTGGGGAGAGGCTCCAGCAGCTACCCTGTGAGTTTGGAGCGTCTCCATCAAACCCCCTATCCTACAGCCCCCAGAATATACCCTATGTTTTAGCCAATGACTTCAATGGCCCATAGGATATAATGGGGCCGAAATTGACAGTCGGCTGGCCCTTTTTCAGGCCTGGCGTTCTAGCGGGGAGCCTGAAAAAGGAGGGGGGTGGCGGCTGTGCAGGCCATTTTTCAGGCCCAGTGCTCCAGAGCTGAGCCTGAAAAAGGCGGCCATAACTTTTTAAAGAGCTCCTCCCAAGAGCTGGGGGAGCCAGAACGACCTCTCGTGTGTGATGTCCGAGCGGCAACGTCGCTCCGACATCACAAGTGAGAGGTGGAATTTGCCCTTACGAGTCCTAGGCCACCACCCCAGGGCTTAGGGAGGCAAGGGAACGTTCCGCCCCTCCCCTCCCCCCGCGCGCAGGCGTCGCAGCTGCCACCAAGAACAGTAACGGTGGCCATAACTTTTTAAAGAGCCCCTCCCGAGAGCTGGGGGAGCCAGAATCACCTCTTGCGTGTGCATCACACGTGAGAGGTGGAATTTGCCCCTATGAGTCCAAGACCACTACCCCGAGGCTCTGGGAGGCAAGGGAACGTTTCGCCCCTCCCTTCCCCCCCGTGCACGGGTGTCGCAGCTGCCGCCATAACTTTTTAAGGAGCCAGGAAGGAGAGCTGGGGGAGCCAGAATGACCTCTCATGTGAGAGGTAGAATTTGCCCCTACGAGTCCAAGGCCACCACCCCGGGGCTCAGGGAGGTGGGGGAACGTTTCGCCCCCACCCCACTGTGTCCCAACTGATGGCTGGTGGGAGCAGGGGGTGGGGCTTATGTGCCCGCCGCCTGGGCTCCTTACTGGCGGAACGGTGCGCTCCGGCAGGAACCAAGACCTGGTTTAGAAAAGTATGAATGACTCAGGGGCAATTTGTATATTGCAAACTCCATGCTGCACACATGTGATTGGAATTTCCAGCTGGGAACTTCATTCCCAGGCATGCCTGGGCCCAATTCAGACTATGGTGTTCAGAGAGAAGGAGCTTAAACCTTTCCCCTCATGTTCCCTCATGGGCAAGGTTCCCTCTAAGCTGTGGAGTCCTGTGAGCAAAAATTCTACTTTGTGAGTTCCTGGCTTTAAAGTTGTGAGCGAGTGATTGGGCTTCTGCAGAAATCAGTTAGCTCTGGAGCCCCATCCTTCCTGAGCGAAGACAAAAATGTGTGAGCCGGAGGCTTAACAACTGCGAGCTGGCTCACACTAACTCAGCTTAGAGGGAACACTGCTCATGGGTCTGTCTCACTGCGTGCTGCTCTGCAGCCAATGGTAAAAATACATAGAGGGCAAATGATTCAGTCTGTGACGATATTTTGTTTTTAAAGAAATTTCAAATCTGTGTTATTGAAGTTATTTTGCACATGCATATTGTCAAATTAGGAGAGCTATAGGGATGTCGTTTAATTACTTGACCCAACCATCCATAACCTGGGGAAGGACTGATTTCACCTACTGCACAGATGTAAAAGTGCCTGCACAGCAATGAACTGAAACAGTGCTGCACCACCCCATCTGCTGCACAGCCACAATGCTGCTCAACTGCTATGCAACCGAGATGGCAGCTAAGTTAAACAGATTTTAGGCAGGGATGGTCTTAGGGATTCTGAGACCCTGGGCAAAAGTCAAGGATGCTGTAAACATTAGATTCCATGTCAAAAATGAAGTCAAATGAGGAGGAAGTTCTTGTATTTTATTGTAATGAAATATGGAAAACAGTTGGGCCAAAGGACCCATCAAAACTGATTGCTTTCTTCTCAGCATAATCAGGAAACATGCCTCAATTAATAGGAAAACAATTAGACCAAATAGTTAATCAGAAATTGACAACTTTCTTCTTTTTCTTCTTCATCTTCTTGAGCATATTCTGAACATATTCAGGAAATACATAAAGTTAAATACTTAAAATGACATCATCATACCATCATCATGGGAATAATATTCAAAAGGCATAATTGGTTACAAAAACTTAATCAACATTTACATAAAAATCTCCTTATTGGTCAAATGTAAGAAAGGTGTGTCTATGCAATGGCGTCACATATTTACTTGACATGACCTATCGGCTAAAGCTTGTTCTTACCTAAACAAAAGTATTCATTACTGATACGAGACTAAAATCCTATCTGACCCAGACATTGAAAGGTTTGCCCTAAGAACTACAGAATCATGAACTTTATACCTATTATGTTGTCTGCTAGCAATATCAGACCTACAAGAGGAAAGCCTTCTATATAACAGGCCTTTCTAACATCCTAATAAAATATTACTTAAAGAATAAATCTATAAAAACCAGAAAAATATAAATATGAACAATCAAGAAGAAGAAACTTATATATATAAATCTTTATATTCCCATTCATACTACAAGGATGGGGCCCCATACACTTACCTTAGTCCCACTCCAAGCAAGAATAAAATGCCAGATTTTCACAACACACATCCCAAAGTGCACCACAGTTTTGTTTTCCTTTGCTCCCTTTTTTCAGCACCTTAGGGGCTCAGGCGTGGCTATGCTCGCCCAGATCTGAGGCATGGCTTGCAGGTGTCCATAGGCAGTGAACATGAGAGCTGAACCAGTTTGTAACAAAGTTTGCAGCACCTCTTGCTGTAAAAGCCACCCCCTCCCCAGTAACTGGAGTCAAGTCAGTGTGACTCTTTTGAACTCCCTTAAGGTCGTCAGTTCCTGCAGGGGTACATGAACAAATGGTGCTCTGCTTCCTCCAGCTGCTGGGAGAGATGCCTGGTGAGGCGGCAAAGTGCAGCTCTTGCAATCCCTGCCAGCACTGATATGAGTTAATGCAGTCCAAGAAAGTTGTGCTTTGCCCTTCACGTGATGGCATGGAAAAGGACAGCAACCTTTTTTTCTGGGCAGGAGCAGGCAGGCCAAGCCAAGGACTGATGGTGAGCCTTCTGTTCAGTCGTGAGCCCTGGCAGCTGTCTGACACTGCTGACCCTTGATGCCAGCCCTGTATTCAAGGATACATACAATGCTTGATCCTGCCCTGAGGCAGAGATCTATTGCTGCTTCACAGAACTGCCAGTTCCAGGGTCCTTGACAAGAGGGATGGCATTAAAACAATTTAAGGGCCAAATTACAAATGACTTGGGAGATCTATGATCAGATTTCCACATGTCTCTTTAGAAACTTAAAAGCAGCCCAGGAGGAGGGGGTAGAAGCACTGATGGAGGGCCCTTTGGAGGGAGAAGCAGTCTGAAATCTTGTGGCACCTGAGTCCTTTCTAGACGTTTCAGCCATACATGTACCAAAGCTGTACACATGACATGGTGACCATGTTTATCAGGAACACGGCTGGTAACATATGCTTCTGTCGGTGGGCTCCCAGGATGTGTGTTTGAAACAACTGGAAAGAACTGCAGTGTAATGTGTAGTTTGCCCCTAAAAACACCTGGTGCTAATGGGGATATTTCCTTGGCTATTTCAAAATTCTACAAACATATCTCAAAGGAACTCCTTCCTCTTCTTTCTCTGCACATTTTCAGTAAAGTGACTGATGTGCATAGGAAAGTGCAGCAGCCTGTGCACATGTTTACCCTATTTTCAAATCATGCCCCCTCCAAAACAGCTGCCTTGTTCTGAAGGGAGTAAATGCAGGCATAGTGGGAAAACTTGGCAAATGGCAGAGGGATATTGAGGGCAATGAGATCAAACAACACGCAACGAATCAGAGAAGGAGTGGGCAGTTTAGCCACTGTAGAATCCCCTTGGCTGCTATGAGTCAGTTATTCGCCTTCTCAAGGATTTATACACCTTTGGGAAATGCCAAAAACAAATTGCCCCAAATCATTCATTAGTTCTATAGTACTATTTGCCATTTGCTAAAATAAATGGATCCTGCTCCGCACAACCACAAATTGTAGGTCTGCAACTCAAACCTCCACTGGAAGTAGTTATGTGAGGGGGGGGAGAGGAGAGACAGAGGTAAGAATGACTGAGTCTGAACCTCACAGAACGGAAGAGTAAGAAAGATCATAAAAAGAAATTGCAATCCATCTTTCCTTTTGCTCTTTAAAGGTGAAAGGAAAGCTCTGTCTGCTAGTCTGATGCAAGGCCCTGGAAGCCTGTAATAAATCATAATCTGCTGAGCAGAAATCAGCAGTCTGGTAACCTTTTATTGGACTCTTTATCGTCAGACCAATAAAAGAGATCTCTTCCCCTAATTTGTCTGTTCTCCCAAGAGCTAATATTTGGCTATAGCTTATTGCTTATAATCTGTTGTCAAAGAGGACTTCCATGTAAAATTGATGGTCTCTTTTTGCCAGAACTTGCCAGCTGGGAAAATTACCATTCATTGAGTATATCAGGCAGATAGTATAAAGTAAGTGAATACCTTTTACTTCATAAAGATCCATTATTTAACAAAAGACTAATATGTCACATTACTATGGATAGGCCTTCAGAGTTGCCTTCACTTTGCGTTGATGATGCTTTCATTTTCCCCCCCAAAGAATGTGCTCAAAGATTAAACTCACCTTGCTCGTAATGACACTTTCTTCTCAAGATGAGCATCCCATACAATTGTGTTGATGACTTGCAGGCCATTTAAAACGAATAGCATTTCGGGAGGTGTTTTGTCTTTACAGTTGGTGACATTTGGCACAGTGGCTGGCTGGGTAGCCACTGCTGGCACCCGCTCATAATCCACCTAATTGCTTACCCCAGGGATGTCATGGGCATCCATGTGGTTAATATTCTATCCCGGAGAGTCAAATAAAAATACCTAGATTTGTAAATGTATTCTTCTTTTGTGGAAGACCTTCAAAAAGGTTTTTATGAGCATAGGGAGCTGCTGTACACCAAAACAGACCTTTGGTCCATTTAATTCAGTATGGTCTATTCTGATCAACAGCAGCTTTCCAAGCTCCAAGGCGGATAAAAAGTCCTTTCAGTCTTCTAGCGTGATGTGCTTAAAGGGATTAAAACTGTAGATCTTCTGCATGTAAACAGAGGGACTACCTCTGAGCCATTGCCTCTCCCCCTATTGGGGAACAGATTGCTTCAGCCAGCTACTGAATGAGCTCAAACGGAAATTAGGAAGGTAGAAAGCTGCTGCATCATACTGAGCCCAACCATTCCTCAAAACTGACCACTTGAATTGGCAGTGGGTCTCTCAGGCAAACAAAGATCTTCCCCAACATTTCTTACTTGATATGATTTTGAATGAAGAAACGTTTCATTCTAAAGAGCTGTTTTCATTATGGCAAAAGAGCAAACCATTTTCACAAAACTGTTGTTTTGGCCCGCTGCGATTTCATATACCTACTTGTGGATTAGCAGCCCACATTATTCTGTTAATTCATGAGCGGCCAGTAGAGAGCACTGCAGCCAGCACACTGGATACAACATGCTGCTTTGTTCTCCTCTTAGATTAATGTTTGACCAATTAGTAAGTCATTCATAATTCCAAGTTAAATGCTGTGCAAATGGATGAGGCACTGTAGAAATTACTGCAACACCTCAGGCATTTAGCACCAGGATCTGCGGAGGTTGCCCAGTAGTCATGTTGGTCCCAACCAAAAATCCATGAATTACTTTTTTTAGAGGACCAACCAAAATAATAAAAAACAGAGATAAAGCTTTGTAATTCATAATGCTTCCTTACTCTAATAAATGAGTATTAGAGTACTCTCGCAGGTTCATACAGCAGAGACAGGTGTGCTCAAAACAACACTTATTTAGTAACAAGGAGACCCAGCAACTGGTTTTGGAACAAGGAAGAGGAGGAAGAGAAAGTGGAGGATGAGAAGGAGGAGGAAGAAGAAGAGTTGGATTTATACCTTGCCCTTCACTTGGAGTCTCAGAGTGGTTTACAATCTCCTTCCCTTCCTCTCCCCACAACAGACACCTTGTGAGGCAGGTGGGGCTGAGAGAGCTCTGAGAGAGCTACTCTTGAGAGAACAGCTCTGTGAGAATTGTGACTGACCCAAGGTCACCCAGCTGGCTGCATGAAGAGGAGTGGGGAATCAAACCCGGTTCTCCAGATTCGAGTCTGCTGCTCTTAACCACTACACCAAACATGCAGTGTATGCCTCTAGCTAATAAACAGAACAAAGTAAGCAGGGACACCACCCCATTAGACTAAACCAACTCACACAAATATTGGTGGGGGAGCAACCAATGCTCATTTCCTGCTAAGCCACCTTGCTGGGTCTAAGAGTGTTAGGTTCTACTCTTTTCTCTTTCACACCCAGAAAAATTACCATGCCTGAGGTGTATTAAGCCACCACATACATTCATCTCTTACACCTCCTGCACTGCTGAGAAACAGACCAGTAGAGCTGACAGCCTGTAAGCTGTCCAAATTGTACTCCTGCACTAAAATGGCTGAGTGACTGTGGATGGTCAGAAAGGCAGGCTTGAAATGTTTCAATAAATACATGGCTGAGCAGGGAGGGAAGACAGAGGTAGATGTGCCCCCATTCAGAGTTGTGCAGATTCTGAATTCCACAGCAAGCTACTTAGACGTCAGGTGGCAAACGATATGGATCCCTGTCAAAGGATCCTGAATCGCTCATTCTCATGGTCAATTGTTTACCAGTAGATAAATAACTTGAGTTATGTAGGTTGATTCCACACTGACTGATCTCTACAAACCAAACAGTACTATTCCAACACTAGTTCCATGTGAGATTACAACAGAGGATCCACACATCAGTAGCTACTGTACACTGGAATGATTTCCCTCCTGGATTTTTCTATCAATACAGTGGTTCTCTTCTGATCATGGCTGCACCCCCTCCTATTGTTCATTGATTGTGATTCCTGTAGCATCATGATATTACTTCTGGTTGCAAACTTAAAGTGACATCACAACATTGCTCCCTGTCCCCACTTTTTTCTTACACTGTAGTGAAGAGCCCCGATAGAGTCTGGATCCTGGGGATGGGAGTTTACCCCCTACCCATGTGCCAATGGCAAACCACTCTAAGGCTACGGTCAGATGAGCAGTTTGAGCTGATGTCCTTGTGGTTCCCTTCTGTCTCCTGTTCCCCATTCTGAGCCACCTTCAAATCGGAGTTATCAGGCACTGGGGAAACTGCAGTTATTACGGATGTCTGCACTTTCACCCCACATTTCCAGCTGTCTGAACTCCCCTGTTGCAAAATCAAGCTGGCTGGGAGAGTGAACCTTCTGTTCCGTCTTCGCCCCCCCCCCCAATTTCTTAGTGATGTACATATAAGCGCATAATCACCCCTGGCATTGTCAATCACCGCTTGCAAGTGGCCAAGTAGTCATTCTGTAATTTAATTTTTATTGGTATATTACAAACTGAATATCTCCAATTTAATACATGTTACATTTGCAATTCGTTGAACATCGTTACTTACTGTTAACAGTTGATAGTACGTTTCTATTGATTAGTTGTTAATAATACTTATTTTAGGTGTTAGTCTTTGTGTGTCTCACAAGTGTAACCACTCATGATATGCTGTGTTAATTGGGAGAATTCCTTCGCTTGACAGATACTGTAGTATCGGCGACCATGTTTTCACGTATCTTGTGTGTGCCGCTATGCCTGTCTGTTGCGTTTTGTGTACTGAGTCCGCAATTTTGGCCATCACAAACTGTTGCCACAATTTATCGTGCCATCTTGCCACTGAAGGCGGGGTTGGCGATTTCCATCCTTCTGCTATTGTCAATTTAGCAGACGCTAACAATGTCGAAATGGTCTCCCTCGTCCTACCGACTAGCGAACCGTCCCATTTGTGTAAAAGCAAAACTTCCGGTTTAAATTCCATTTCCTTTGACGTTATCTCCTTAATCTGCTCCGTTACTTCTTTCCAAAACGGGTTAATTAGTGGGCATTCCCACCAGCAATGGAGGTACGTGCCCTCGTTTCCGCACTTCTTCCAGCATCTGGGGTCGTTATTTCCATTCATTTTGTGTAGTTGTTTTGGAGTTAAGTACCACCTCGACATCAGTTTAAAAGTTTGTAAACGTATATTATGTACTGGCGAGGTGTTTGCCGGTGAGGACCAAATGCCTTCCCAATCTGAATTCTGCCACTGGACATTCAGCTCTTCTTCCCATCGGATTTGGTGCTTTAATTTGGTTCGGTGTTCTGTTCCTATGATAGCTTTGTAGATTATTGACAAGATTCCTTTATGAGAGTCCGGGTAATTTTTTATTGTTTTTTCTAGCGGAGTCAGTTCCCTCTGGAAAGTGCCTAGGTTCGTCAGGAATTCTATAAGATTTTTCAACTGGAGGTACTGACACCATTGTGTTCGGCTCCCAATTTTTGTATCGAAGTGTATTTTATCCAGCACCTTGCCTTGGTGCGTGAGGTCTATTGGTCTCCTGAAGCCCGCTTTTGTCCAAGTATCGAAGGCCCCTTGTGTGTTACCTGGCGGGAACCAAGATTGGTGGGTAAACACCGACACTTGTGATACTCCTTCTGGCATGAGCTTCTTTTCCTGATCCCATATCTGGATCGCTGTCTTCAGCAGGGCGTTAGATTTTGTTGACTTTGGTCTTCGATTTGGTGCTATCCAAAAAACTTCGTGCAACCCATAGGGACTCGTATACATTTCTTCTATTTGCATCCATGCTGTTTGGTGAACCGGTTGTAGCATCCGTACTATTTGAGAGAGCACTGTTGCCTTGTGGTGCGCCTGTAATAGGGGGAGGTCTAGACCTCCTGGCTTGGCGGGACGGTGTAGTAAGTCCTGATTCACTCTTGACTTTTTCCCCTCCCAAAGAAATCTTATCAGTGAATTCTGCCACGTCTGTAGGTCCCTGTTTGTGATAGAGATTGGCAGAGAGCGGAAGAGGAACAGGAATTGTGGAAGTGCGAAGCTCTTTATAAGATGTAGTCTATCTGCTAGCGTTAGTTGTAGTGTGTTCCATTTTGCCATTTCCATTTTTATTCTGTTGTGAATTCTATAATAATTATGTTTCAATAGGTCCTTTATGTTTAAGGGTACATACACCCCTAAGTGTCGCCAGCTTTCCTGAACCCATTTGAATTTGAAGGTACTTTTAATCCTTGTTTCTGTTGTCTTTTTCAGTTTAATAGGATATATTTCAGATTTAGACAGGTTGACCTGCAGGCCTGAAATGCTTGCGAAGGACGTTAATATGTGCTGGATTGCCTGGACGGAATGCACTGGATCAGTAATGTACAGGGTGAGGTCGTCAGCATATAAGTTCACTTTGTGTTCTTGACCCCCTATCTTGACACCCCTGAATGCGTCGGTCCTCCTCAGTTCTTCAGCTAGGAGTTCTATTGCTAGTGCAAATATTAGTGGGGACAGGGGGCAACCCTGTCTAGTTCCTCTTGAGAGAGTAACATCATTCGAGCTGTATCAATTTACCCTCACTTTGGCTTTATTTTTGAAGTACAGTGTATGTAGTGCCCTGAGAAAGTTGTTTCCAAAGCCCAGTTTCCTGACCAGTGCTAAAATATACGGAATTTCCACCGAGTCGAACGCTTTCTCAAAATCTAATGCTAATATCAGAGAGTCCGCTCGTAGGGTTTTCCCGTATGTGATAATGTCTAGGGTTCTGCGTATATTGTCTGTTATTTGTCTGTTGGGGATAAATCCTGTTTGGTCCGCATTAATGTACGCTGTGATAAACTTTTTTACTCTGTTGGCAAGAATTGTAGTGAAGATTTTGTTATTGTGATTTAACAGGGTTATGGGTCTGTATGATGCCGGGTTTGTTGGGTCTCTATTTTCTTTATGTATTACCGAAATGGTGCCGTCCAGGAGCTCAGCATGATTCCTTTCAGTAGGATGTCATTGCATGCGTTCCCCAAGTGTTTCGCTAAGACCTCATTAAACGTTTTATAAAATTCTGACGGTATCCCATCTGGGCCCGTGGCCTTGTTGGTCTTGAGTTGCTTTATTGTATCTGACACCTCCTGAGGATTTATCGGCAAGTCCATTAGTCATTCTGGATCAGGAGCCTCTGGGGGAGTTGTTTTTGAGTGACAGCGCCCCCCCCAAACCCCTCTCTTCTGTTTCTGCTTCAGAGTTGCTGTTTGAGAACATCCCATGATTGACACAAGGGTAAATGCACTAAAGTCAATGGGGCTACTCTCATGTAAATCTGCACTCCCCCCATGTATTCCAAGGAAGAGAGGCAAAGTGAAAGAACCTGAGAGGGGCCACAGTACTTGGCAGAGAGATTGCAAAACTGTCAAAATGGAGTGATGATTAGAATGAATGTTTCTGCGCATGCATGAAAGATTAAAGGATGCCCCCCGACCACCCACTCTGTGGTTACCATGGAGCAATAATCTGAATGGTCAACCACTGAGTGAGTGTGTGGTGAGGTGGGTTCAGGATGGGTTGTCTGATCCAAACTCTCCATTACAAAATGAAATGGAGAAATTAGAGGCAGGGCCAGAGCATGCCTAGCCTGTCATCTGACCACAGCCTAATCCCCACTGTTAGGGGTCATTTCCTGCAGGAGCACACAGGAGTGGAGCTCCAGCAGTAAAGAGCCCAGGGGGCGGGCACATGCAACAAGCCCCACCCCCCGTTCCCAGCAGCCCTCAGTCAGAGCAAGAAGCAGCCAGGTAAGTTACAGAGCCACCCCACCCCAGTCCAAAACAGTCCAGTGGCACCTTTAAGACCAAGTTTTATTCAGGTACAAGCTCTCCCTCCTCTGCGAGGACAGATGTGCACGGTCCCCCCCCCCATAGCTAGCAATCCAAAACAGTCCAGGGGAGCCTGAGCGGTGAGTGTTGCCTTCTGACACACTTCCGGTGATGTCAGGAGGAGTGGCATATGCAAATAAGTCATGCTAATGAGCTCCTGCACCTCTTTTTCTATGAGATGACCCCTGCCCACTGTGAATACAAAGGCATTCACAGCAGCAACAGAGCCTTCACATAGAAATTTAATCCATGTTTTCCCCTGCTGCAATTTTTTTAAAATGACAAAATCAAAACAAACAGTAGTACAGGGGAAGATGGCAAGAGGGAAAGGAAAAGCCCCCAAATGTGGTGCTGGATGTGGGTGCAGAGGTGGAGAAATCCACACCTTCCCCAAACCTACTTTCAGTATAATCTTCCAGGAAAGAGCATACCAAAGCAGATTTGTGGAAACTCCAGAAATTGGCAGAAGCATGACAATGTCTCATGGAAGCCAAAATTAAATACATTATAGTATGGAGGGTAACATGTTGCCAGAGCTTTGTACAGAAGGAACCTAAAATTCCATCACATCAGCATGAATGGTCTCTGGTATGTTTTGTTAAGGAAACAATTCCACAATATTCCACCAGATGTCAGTATACTGAAATAAAAGCAGAACAAAAAAAAAACGCTCTCAGGGTTTTGATTTATAGGAAGACAGCAATAGGTTTTCAAACAACATTTCTTTGCTAAGATTTTTTTTTTTTACAACAATCTGTGAGTACAATCTGCCTTGACTCTTT
>NW_015167530.1:2117365-2118628 GCF_001447785.1 Gekko japonicus | reverse complement strand
AAAGACTTGCGTGGGACACCTCACTTTCCCTGTATCCCCTCTCCCCACATTATTCCCTCATTCCCTCATCCTGGCAAGCCCCATATTCTCACCTTTCCTTGCTTCATTCTCTCCTTCACACCCACCCATGCACCCACCCACCAACCTACCTTTTATCTCTCCCCAGAGGTCATTTCGGGGGGGATCGCAGTTCCCCCAGATGAGGTACGGGGCGGGGCACATGACGAAGCCCCGCCCCTCGCTTCCGGCCGCCCCGCTTCCGGACCTCATTCAGCCAGGAGGAAGCAGGAGAAGACGGAGGGTAAGTTGCTTCCTCCCTGCCTCTCCCCACCCCTGTGTGCCTGGGGCCAGGGAGGGCCTTCGCGGGGCTTCCTTGCACTCCCGCCGGCCTTGCAGGTCCCACCGGGGGCTCGGCAGTGGAGCTGCAAGGCCGGTGGTGGTCGGGACCGTTGGGGGCGGGGTGTGTTGCCTTATGACACACTTCCGGTGATGTCAGGGGGTGTGGCATATGCTAATGAGTTATGCTAATGAGTTCCCCTAGCTCTTTTTCTACGAAACGACCCCTGTCTCTCCCCCATCTTCAGCTATATTTATTACTTGTTTGCTTCATTTGTATCCCATCTTTCTCCACACTGGGGACCCAAAGCAGCTGATAGCATTTTCCTATCCTCCAATTTATCCTCACAACTACCCTGTGTATGACTGACCCAAAGTCAACCAGTGAGGCATGAGAGAGGTCATTCTGACTCCCCCAGCTCTCGCTAGGGGTTCTTTAAAAAGTTATGGCCACTGCTGCTGTTCTCGGCGACAGCAGCGATGCCCCGGGGGGGGGGGAACGTTCTCCTGCCTCCCTGAGCCCCGGGGTGGTGGCCTTGGACTCCTAGGGGCAAATTCCACCTCTCGTGTGTGATGTCCGAGCGTTGCTGTGATGTCCGTGCGTTGCATCACATGCAAGAGGTCATTCTGGCTCCCCCAGCTCTCCTTAGGGGCTCTTTAAAATGTTATGGCTGTGTTGCTGTTCTCGGCGGCAGCCGCGACGCCCGCGGTGGGCGAAACGTTCCTCCGCCTCCCTGAGCCCCGGGGTGGTGGCCCTGGACTCGTAGGGGCAAATTCCACATCTTGTGTGTGATGTACACGTGAGAGGTCATTCTGGCTCCCCAAGCTCTCCTTAGGGGCTCCTTAAAAAGTTATGGCCTCCACCGCTGTTCTCGGAGGCAGTTGTGACACCCGCGGGGGGGGGGGAAACGTTTTCTGGCCTCCCTG
>NW_015167530.1:2116704-2117312 GCF_001447785.1 Gekko japonicus | reverse complement strand
AGCGGCGTTGCCCATCGGACATCACACGCGAGAGGTCATTCTGGCTCTCCCAGCTCTCCTTAGGGGCTCCTTAAAAAGTTATGACCGCCACCGCTGTTCTCGGAGGCAGCTGCAATGCCTGTGGGGGGGGGGAAACATTCTCCTGCCTCCCTGAGTCCCATGGTGGTGGTCTTGGACTCATAGGGGCAAATTCCACCTCTCGCATGTGATGTCATTCTGGCTCCCTCAGCTCTCCTTCCGGGCTTCTTAAAAAGTTATGGCCGCCGCCGCTGTTCTTGGTAGCAGCTGCAACCGCTGCGGGAGGGGCGGGGCGAAATGTTCCCTTGCCTCCCTGAGCCTCGGGGTGATGGCCTTGGACTCGTAGGGGCCGATTCCACCTCTCGCATAGAGGCAAATTCTACCACATGCAAGAGGTCATTCTGGCTCCCCAAGCTCTCTTTTGGGGCTCTTTAAAAAGTTATGGTCGCCGCCGCTGTTGACGGCAGCTGCAACAGCCACGGAAGGGGTGGGGGCGAAACATTCCCCTGCCTCCCTGAGCCCCGGGGTGGTGGCCTTGGATGCGTAGGGGCAAATTCCACCTCTCGCGTGTGATGTCCGATTGGGTCATT
>NW_015167530.1:2116073-2116486 GCF_001447785.1 Gekko japonicus | reverse complement strand
GCCCACCCCGCCGGGGGGGGGGGGGGGACTGCTGAGCTGCCCTCCCCATCTTTTTCAGGCTCCGCGCAGGAGCGCCGGGCCTGAAAAACAGCATGCAGAGCCGACCCCCCTCCTTTTCCAGGCTCCGCGCTAGAACGCTGGGCCTGAAAAAGGGCCAGCCGAATGTCAATTTCGGCCCCATTATATCCTATGGGCCTTTGAAGTCAATGGCGAAAACATAGGGTATATTCTGGGGGCTAGAGTTTGAGGGAGGGGCTCCAAACTCGCAGGGTAGCTGCTGGAGCCTCACCCCAAGATACCAACCAAGATTTAAGACCATTGGACCAGGGGGTCCAATTCTACGCGCCCCCAAACAGGTTGCCCCTATCCTCTCCATTGTTCTCTGTGGTTGGAATGGGCCATTTTCGGGGGTG
>NW_015167530.1:2115781-2115972 GCF_001447785.1 Gekko japonicus | reverse complement strand
GATGGTTTAAACCGCCTCTCCTTCCCTCCAGCAGCCAGCTTGCTCGGGTTCCCCGGGCAAACCAAGGGAAGGGAAGGTGGCAGAGCAGCTGGAGACCTTGAGCCTCAGCTCCACAAGTAATGAGCACTCGAGCACTGCCCCCAACAGCCCTCAGGTCAGAGCACCTGGAGCAGTCTTGGGAGGTGGATTGG
>NW_015167530.1:2115515-2115703 GCF_001447785.1 Gekko japonicus | reverse complement strand
GAACGTGAGAGAACTCCAGGAATGGAGTTGGTTCCTCTTCCACAGCCCAAAATGCAACCCATGAATCCTGAGCTTGCTTTTTCTCATTTGCGAGTCTGGCCTCCGCACTCCTTTAACGAGGCAGCCCTGAAGCTTGGGATGGCGGGAGTTTCTTTGCACGCAGCTTGTGTGGCTGGCTGAATGCCTCT
>NW_015167530.1:2114924-2115110 GCF_001447785.1 Gekko japonicus | reverse complement strand
CCCTGTGGGGTAGGTTAGGTAGAGAAGGGGAGATTTGGCCCGGGGTCACTCAGCCAGCAGAGTGAGAATACAAACCTGGGTCTCCCCACATCAATCTGCAACTCTGACCACTGTGCAGTGCTGCCTCTACTGATCTGTAATGTTCCAGAGGTGTTGTAATGTAATACTCAGTTTCTCAAACCAGTG
>NW_015167530.1:2028497-2114839 GCF_001447785.1 Gekko japonicus | reverse complement strand
CCTTTGCATTTATATCATGCTTTCAAGTTTAAAAGGATCATAATGCTGATTGTGTGAACTTAGGCAAATCGTGAGAGGTAGAGCAGGAAGGGTTGCATCAGTGCTTAGTTCTTGTGGCCCTTTCTTACACGCCCAGGGAAATGCTGATCATCACTTTGGGGCCAGGAAGCAATTTTTCTCCCGGCCAGTTTGGCCCCCAGTGATCCTGGAGGGGTGTTTTTTTTGTTGTTATATTCTGGGCATGGAACAGGGGTCACTGGGATATGGGGGGTGTATTGGTGAATTTCCTGCATTGTGCAGGGGGTTGGACTAGATGACGCTGGAGGTCCCTTCCCACTCTATGGCCAGTTTGGCCCCCAGTGATCCTGGAGGGGTGTTTTTGTTGTTGTTATATTCTGGGCATGGAACAGGGGTCACTGGTGTATGGGGGGGTGTATTGGTGAATTTCCTGCATTGTGCAGGGGGTTGGACTAGATGACGCTGGAGGTCCCTTCCCACTCTATGTGTCTATGATTCTATAATTCACCCAGGCTGGCTGTGGGCACGCCAGCACC
Organism: Gekko japonicus; assembly: GCF_001447785.1. Taxonomy (NCBI): domain Eukaryota; kingdom Metazoa; phylum Chordata; class Lepidosauria; order Squamata; family Gekkonidae; genus Gekko; species Gekko japonicus. Next base: position 2,114,285 of record NW_015167530.1, on the reverse strand, counting down.
TCTGTCAGGCAGAAGCGCCTGAGATCCTCCCCCTCCCCTTTTCCTTCGCCCGACTTGGAGGCGAAGGGAAGGGAGAGGGGGGAAAGAATGGATCCCAGGTGCTTCTGCCTGTCAGAGGTGCTGGTGCACACTTCCAGTGATGTCAGGGTGATGTCAGTGATGTCAGGGTGTGTGACATATGCTAAGAAGTTATGCTAATGAGTTCCTGCAGCTTTTTTTCTACGAAATGACCCCTGCTCATAGTAACATTAATGGGCTTAGCTTCTGACCAAAGTTTTTCCAAGACTTTACAGGACCATGACAAGTGGATGAGGTGGGCCTCACTTTCACCCCATCTTGCAATTTAATCTTGAACTGTACGGCTCTGGAAAAAAAAGTTTCAGAGTGGCCCTCTTGTATGCTTCTGCCCAGGTTTAAGGGTGGAGCCTAGTAAGTCAAATAACACAGAACTAAAAAGTGCCCAGTGGAGGCAAGAAACAGATGCAGAGGGTTGTGTCTTTTCCTGTGCAGAATCCAAGACTGGGTATTTATCTGTCTCTAAGGAGCTCAGGACAGGAAACATAATTCTCACCTCACTCATTCTATTCTCACAACAACCTTGTGAGTAGGGTTGCCAGCCCCCCCCCCTCAGTGGAAGCGGTGGTCCCTTGTCACCAGGCCCCCCACCAATCAGCTGGCTGGTGGGGAGAACTTACCAGGAGAAAGAGGAAGGCCCAGGCGATTGTGACAGTGACATCACTTCCAGCATGCACAGGAAGTGAAGTCATCACACCCACAATGTCTGGGTGATGCTCTGGTATTTGGGCAAAAACTCTATGGTCGAAGCCATTTTTACCATAGAGTTTTTGCTCAAATACCAGAGCATCGCCATGACAGCACAGCATGATGACATTACTTGTGGTTCACACCTCCTTCCCTCTGCTGGTAAGCCGCCCCATCCCTCCACCAGTTGCCAGGATGGACCTGGCAACCCTACTTGTGAGCTAGGCTGATGGGCAGAAAGAGAGAGCAGCTGGCTATAGGTCATGAAGCAAACTGTGTCTGAAAGTAGATTTGTCATGCATCTCCCAACTCCTAGCCCAGCACTCTAACCACTACCTAATACTGACTGTCAAATATTTTAGGTGGGGACTAAGAGAGAATGTTTTGCCTAAGGCCACCTACTGTGAGCGTGGTGAGTTGAGTGTGGTGAGCGTGGCTACCTTGCAAAAGTCTGTGAGAAACAAAAACAGGCTGTTTAAAACATAAACCAGATAAGCACACAGTGACCAGTCACAACATAAATAATAGGTGACCATATTTAAGTTTTACATTGAAATATCCATGCACTACTTGCATCTGAATTCTACTTTTTGAATTCTACTCTTTACATCCCCCCCACATAACTGTGTTCTGGGGGACCTTCTTTGGCCACAATCCATAAGGCCCTCCCCTTATTTCTTATAAAAAACCCAAACGCTCAGATGTAAACCTTCTGGGTGGTGTTGTGAGGTATCAAGTCACTAACCATTAGGCTTGGGCTGTCAGCAGGGGAGGCCAAGAATGGGAATTTGGACACCCGCCGCCTCAACTAAAAGCCAAGCAGAACAGCTCCACTTTGCGGATCCTGTGGAATTGTAACAGATCCTACAGAGCCCTGATCTCAGGCGGGATCTCGAGGCCCGCCGGATGTCCTTTTGGGCCAGGGACAAATGTTTGGCAACATAAATCATTACAAATGGGTAGTCCTTACTCAACTACCAGATTATCATCACTAACATTATTCTACTATTTGCCTGTTCTGCTACATCATGCTCATTTGCTGTTATTCTAAACCTCAGTTATCACTACAAAAACCCTCTAAGGCGGACCAGTTTTCTATCCCCATATTACACATTAGGGACTATGATTTAAAGCTATGACTCATCTAAGGGTGTCTGATGAGTTTGGCTAGGGTGAGATTTGGGCCAGACATTTCCTAGCTTAGGTTTTAAGCCATTGTATCATCTGTCCTTCAGTAATAGGATGCACAGGAAGTTCAGGTGACGTCATTGAAAAGGGATGTTGGGGCCATGCTCCTTCACCTAAGCCTCTCCCATACCCACAGCCACTGCAGTTCACATGAGCTAGGCAGTGAATCCCACATTTTAATCACTAGCTGTGTAAAGTAGTATTTCCTTTTGTCCATTTTAAGTCTACTGCCCATCAGCTTCACTGGATGCCCTCCAGGTCTAGTATTTGGGGAGAGGGAAAAAATGTTCTTTTTGTCTACTCTCTCCACCCCATGTATAATTTTTAAACCACTATTATGTGCCCCCCATCATCTCTTTTCTAAGCTTAAAGCCCCCCCAACTCTTCAGCCTTTCTTCCAAACCCTATTCGTCCTCTTTCCCCTCTTCTGTACTTTTCCCAGCTCTGCAATGACCTTTTGGAGATAAGTGACCAGAACTGTACAAAGTATTCCAAATGAGGCCACACCATAGATCTAAACAGGGGCATTATAATATTGGCTGTTTTATTTTCAATCCCTTTCCTAAAAATCTCCAACATAGAGTTTGCCTTTTTCACAGCTGCAGCACACTGGGTTGACACTTTCATTTCACTACGACCCCCAGATCTTCCCCTCCCCCCCTCAGTCTCAGCAAGTTCAGACCCCACTAGCTTATACTTGAAGCTGGGATTTTTAGTTCCAGTGTGCATCGCCTTACACTTACCAGCACTGAACTTCACCTGCCACATTGTTGCCCACTCACCCAATTTGTGGAGAGCCTCCTGGAGGTCTTCATAGTCATCCTTGGTTTCTACCACCCTAAATAATTTTGTGTCATCTGCAAACTTGGCCACTACACCACTCACCCTTGGTTCCAGATCATTTATGAACTGCTTGAATAGTACCAGCCCCAGTACCAATCCTTGTGGCACCCCATTGCTCAGTTCCCTCTATTGGATCTATGTCATGTTAAGAACCTCCCAGTTAGTTCTAGTGTCCTCACAGTAGCCTTTTTGGTGGTCATAGGGGACCCCCTCCTCCCTTTTTTACCCATGGAAAATCTGGTTGGATCTAAACCAATGGCAGAAAGGTAATATATAAAATATCCAGTAAATGACCTAGTCAGACAATTTTCACTGCTGAGGCTTCCTCCCATCTCAGGGTCTGAACTGGCTACTCTGCTGCACCTCTGTCCTCTTGTCCTCTGAAAGCTGGGCAGCCTGCATCTCAGGCTTTTCCCCAGACTCCCTTGGAGCCACCCTCTGATTGCTCAGCCCCCAGGAAAATAGTTTCTCCTTGATCCAACAGATGGGCAGGCCTTGATGACTGCCCAAGCAAAACACATTTATCAAGGAGCAAGAGGTTTTTCAATGTCACAAATTCAACCCTGAGCAGCTTTGACTTTTATGAGGGAGTAACTAATGTGGGTCAGTTTTGTAACACCTGAAGGTACCCTTACAGACCAAACAAACCGTAACACATAATAACGTGCTATCTCAAATGCAGTCAAAGGATAAGATGCTACCTGATACAGACCTGGATCTGCAAGAACAAATATCATTTCATCAAGCAAAATAATAACCTTGGGAGAGAGGAAAATGTAAATGCTTCTCCTTTTTGCATTGCTGGTGAGGCTCCAGCCCTTTGCCAGACAGGGCTGTCATTGTCATTTATCAGGTGCTAAATGTTAGCTGCAGCACTATTTTTTTAAATTTAATAATACTGGAGTCATCAGCGGAAACAAATGGAAACCAGATTGTTCAAGGCGATAATGCACCATTTGTAAACAAGAAGCGCATTCCTGGTTGAGTCTTCTCATGAGCATAAAAATGAAATTGGCCTGTCACGATTATGATCTTTGTCATTCCCTGTTGGGGGCAAAATTTGTATTACCAGTTGACATCTTTTGCACACTAAACAGGAACAAAGAGTGAGGTTGCTTATGTTCTCACTAGGGCCAAATAACCACTTTATTCTTGGCATGACAGATGCATCGGGGTGCAACTCACTGGGCACCATTCCTTGTGTTCTGTGGCATTCTATTCTAATCCAAAGAGTGATTAACACATGGAATTCACTGCCACAGAAGGTGGTGGCAGCTACAAGCATGAACAGCTTCCAGAGGAAACATATGGAGCAGAGGTCCATCAGTGGCTATTAGCCACAAGGTATAGATGGGAACTCTCAGTTTGGGGCAAGTGATGCACTGTATTCTTGTTGCTTTGGGGGGACGTGACAGTGGGAGGGCTTCTAGTGTCCCCAGTGGCCCCACTGACCTCATGATGGCACCTGGTATTTTTGGCCACTGTGTGACAGAGTGTTGGACTGGATGGGCCATTGGCCTGATCCAACATTGGCTTCTCTTATGTTCTTATGTTCTTAAGTGCATGAGATATGCACAAGAGCTGTGCAATGCTTCTGAATAGCTGTTCTTTGCATATCCAAGTGTGGATTGCTCAGGAGATGTTCCTGAGGGTTGTGGTTGCTTCTTCTGTAATATTATGGAACAAAACAATTTTATCCCAATGGCAGAAGTCATATAATAAGTCTGTGGTCTGGATCCAACCTAGCATTTCCACAGGTGCTAGGGGAAGCGATTTTCATAAATTTTCCCCTCCTGAGAGAGACTTCTGTTTTCCCCCAAGCCATTCTTAGGGGGTCTGTTTATCCTTGAAAGCGATTAAAGAAAATTCAAACTATTTTCTAAATTAATGTGCCTCAGCCAAGTTTTTCCTGTATTTACCCGGAGACTTGTGCTGCTGATCTGATCATGGAAACCAATTTGTAAATAAATAAATCTTTGTGGTTAATATATAATTCCTGCCTCAGTGACCTCCATATTCTACTTGTGCACCACAAAACTTACCTCACAGCAGCGATCCCAAATAGGGATCCCAAGTTTCCCGGGGGGGCGGGGAAACCCCCGTCCCAGAGGCCCGTTTCCCGGCAGCGCCGGATCGGGCCTCGGGGGGAACTCCACCCCACGTGCGCAGGCATGCTGGGCATGCTGGGGGCGGGGCCACGGCCATACAAGGGAAAACTCTATGGTTTTCCCTTGTATGGCCGTGGCCCTGCCCCCAGCGTGCCTGGCGTCCTCCCGTCACTTCCGGGTGACGTGCGTCATTGAGAGCCCATTTGGTGTAGTGGTTAAGTGCACGGACTCTAATCTGGGAGAACCGGGTTTGATTCCCCACTCCTCCACTTGCACCTGGCTGGATGACCTTGGGCAAGCCGTAGTTCTGATAAGAGCTGTTCTTGGAAAAAGAGCAGTTTCTGTCAGAGCTCTCTCAGCCCCACCTACCTCACAGGGTGTCTGTTGTGGGGAGGGGAAGGGAAAGGAGTTTGTAAGCCACTCTGAGACACCTTTGGGTAGTGAAAGGCAGGGTATAAATCCAATCCCTTCTTCTTCTTCTTCATTGCGACACACACACACACAGAGCAGTGGAGGCTTTTTTGAGTCACTGAAGATGAATGCTTGATCTTTCTGCTCTGTGTAGCAAATACACTTTCTGCCTGGCCATTGCTTGAAAAGCTCAGCCAATCAAGTGTATTTGTGCCTGGCAGTCCCCTAGGGATTTGCAATGCCAGCAGCTGCATTCAAGGAACCACATCTTCCTAGTTTTGTCAAATTATTTATTTGAATGTCAGGGATGCCATTTTTTGAAATTCCTTTCAGGTTTGAGAAAGTTACAAAAAAAATTAGCTGTGACCATGATACCAGGAAATGGAATGGAGCTGGACTGAGGGGGGGGCTCCAAAGGGAACTTATGTTTAGAGATCCACTCCATGTGGATTGTTATTCCACATTTTGTTTGTAAGCAGTTTCGCCAGGACATGCTTTGAGTGTCTCTTTTATTCTCTGCTATTTCACACATATTGCTTTGTCAGAAAAGAAACCCTAGTCATTTTCCTTTTCTCTTAGGGTACTGAACTGTAAAATACTGCATCAAGCTGAAATTTTCCCATGAAAATAATTCAACAAAAACTTGGCACTATTGTATACATTACAGGAACTCCACATTCTTTTGGGTTTACTGGTCTTTATACTCTGGTGGGGAAAACAAGCTTGCTTGTTCAAAATGAAATAAAATATATTGCCCAGGATTCCTCCGCCCTCATGTATTTTCACAAAATAATATTAAAAAATTCAACAGCTTCTGCAAAGAACTTCACGGACAGCACAGATCCTTTAGGCGAAGGTCCAGTTTTTTAATTGTTCAGATTTTTGGCCCATTACAAGATATTTGGTACTCACAGGGTCACAGCTATAACACTCCTGTGTTACAATCCTAATTCATTATATTTGTCATGTTACCTCACTGTGCAGCGTTCATTAAGCAAACATTGCCACACAGATATAGAATGGAACTGAGGTTGTCATTGATTCTTCAATATGTCTTTGTGTAGTGGAGCAAACAAACACCCAGCTCCAGTTGGTTGAAGGCCTCTTTATTAACTGTAACTGTAGGGCAGGTAACTTGGCTTTTGGAGTAAGGAATAACAATACTTAACTAGAACAATATGGGTAGCCATGTTAATCTGTCAGCAGCAACAGAAAAGAGCAAAAATCCAGTAGCACCTCAAAGGGTGCGTTCAGACAGGCTGTTTAGTCCACTTTCGGCACACCTCAGTAACGGATTTTATATCCATGTTCACACACCCAACATCTGCGCACCGTCCCCAGCCATCACTTTCCGGCTCAAACCCCCTTCAAAATGGAGTATTTTGTTACCAGGTCCCCAAGTGGTATTTTCCTGATTCTGTGGTACTAGCCGCACTTTTCCGATGTCTGATCGCTCCTGTGGTGTCGAGCCACTTCCACTCTTCGCCTGCCATTTTATTTTAGCGTTGGCAGTATGCGCACAGGTGGAGCTCCGCTCCTGCGTTATTAAAAACAATGTTCAAACGGTGCCTAGTTTTGTTGGTTAGACGAGTTCGGGATCTCACGGAGGCCAGTTTCGGGGTAAAAGTTTAAAGGGAAGTATTCCTTTAAAGTTTAAAGGGAAGTGTTACGGCAATTGGGTTGAAGTGGAAATTGCTGTTCTGCGCAGGCACAGAAATTTTAATTCTACAGATGGCCACCTGTGCGCATGTCCAAACTGAGAGAGAGAGAGAAAAAAACACTGATGCATGCTCCTGCGTGTGGATGGCGGGGAGCGATGTGGCTGCGCAGCGATCCAGAACAAGGAGGTGAGTATGATCGGGATTCTCCAGGTTAAAAAAAAAACGCATCGGGACAGGAGCAATTTAAACTGCTCCCAGCACGCTGTCTGTCCGCACCCAAAGACTAACAAAATTTGTGACAGGGTATGAGCTTTCGTTAAGTCACTGCTCACTTCTTTAGATAAAGTCCTATATTTTGGAAAGTGGAGTGATTTCAGATGCCAAATGACATTAGCAAGCAAATGACAATAGAAGGTATGATTGGATTAAATGTCATACGCAGGTGTGATATAGAGAAATCCATGCCTACTACCTCTCTGAATTTTGTTAGTCTTTAAGGTGCTACTGAATACTTAACTAAGCTGTTTCTAGAGCTCTAGGCCAGGCTTGTCCTGCCCTGGTTCTGCATATTCTTCGAAGGCCCTGCAATCCTTCAGGCTGCTAGCAGGGAGACTGAGAAGAGAAGCACTGACTCCCTCCTACACTCCTGCTCGCTCTGAGACCTACTGGGGTAGCCTCTTAAAGAGGCTGTAGACAACAATGTCCATGTGCATATAGGTACTTTGGCACACAATGACATCAAATGGTGCTAACTTTTGTCTTTTCCAGGGGTTAGACTAGGGTTGCCAACCTCCATGTGGGGCCTGGAGATCTCCCGATATGATAACATGACTTCTGTGTGACGTCCTCGCCCATCCCCAGAATGCCCCCCAAATCCCCCACTGGCAAGCCAAGGGGACCTGGCAACACCAGAGAGAGCAGTTGAACACATCCAGGCAGAACTTATGGCCAGATGTTCAGGCAATGACCTGGAGCTATTTTCAGACAGGCCAAGTCAGGTTGTTTAGGCCATGCTGGGACCTGGGAGACCAACACTACACTCCCCACCAAATACTACAATGACCAGAGTTTGGACTTCTGCTGTCACTTAACCAGCTGTGGACTTTTTCCACAGTGAGCATTACTGAGCATCCTTCTGGGGTTAACACTATCATGGGCTAGCTGATCTGCTCCTGATATTTATATAACATCTATATGCCATCACTCCAGGGACCTGATTGAGGTGGTTCACAACAAAATCAATACCATAAAATCACGCAGCCATTAAAACAAGCCATTTGAAGAAGGAAGTGTGTGTGTGTGTGTGTGTGTGTGTGTGGATTGATAATTTCTCTGGGCCTGGTACAAATTTATATCCTCCACTGCTGTGATGACCCCATCCCATAAAGTTCAGGAATCATGAATTTAAAAAAATCTATACCATATCATGGTAATGGGCTTGCAGTGTGGGCAATCCTTCCGTTTGACCCAATAAATGTAATCTTCAAATTAAAATTTTAGTTGATTAATCTCGTGAATAAATGAATTAAAGTATGCAACCTTGGAAGGGAGCCATGCATTGTTGAATGTTGTGTTAGTGTAATCATTCACCTCCTGGATTGTTCTATTCATATGGGAAAAATCACAAGGATAAATTATCGGTGCTGGAAAGTGCCATCAAGTCTGACATGATCACCCTGTAGGATTTTCAAGGGAGGAGATTAAGAGAGATGGTATGATGGCCCTGTCCACTCCCCTCCCCCAAGGCAATATTTCCCCTCTACTTTTCTTTCCCTTTTTCTGACTGAGCCACCCTAGTAATGTGTTTTCTTCTTTGCTGAAGAACTCTGGCTGTCCCATCCTGTTGCAGTATGATATTTTGGCTGTTGGCTCAGCCCAGGAACCTGAAGGAAGAATCAGGAGCCCACTTTAACTTAAACAACCAAAATGGCATTTGAGACATTTTGAAATTCAAAAATAACAAAATATTTTATTTAACATAGAGGGGAAAGGTCAGGTGAACTCAGGGGTTGAAATTTCTGAGGTAAAACCAGTATATGCACAGACTTTAGTTTTAGGTTTCAGGTTAATGAGAGTTTCTTAAACTTTTCACGGTGACTTAAATCTTGTTGTTGAGAGGCTTTTGTTTCAGTGTTTTCCCCATACAGTTTGGTACAATTTCTATGAGTATTCTCTGACTCTTTTAGTTTCCAGAAGGCTGGACTCTGCTACCCCTACCAGCATAGATTTAAGAAGCTGAATTGCTGCCTTCAGTCTCTAGGGAAATTTAGCTAAATGGCAGGCCTCAGCAAGAGGTGGGGTATTACACTAGAATCTACTACCTATATTTACAGGGATCTTTCCCTTTAAGAGAGCTCTCAATAACCAGTCTGTTGTTTAACCAAAATGGTTGTTTTTATTTTAAAAAGAATCCTAATAAAATGCACACATATAAAATACATGTTAAAACATACTCACAAGTACTGGAAATACAGAGATGAACAGGACTAATAGGAGGCTGTTGGGAGTTATAATTACCTATCCAGATGTGTAGAAGTCCACGGAAGAGAGGCTGTGAAGATGGAAGGAACCCAAATGGATTTAGGGGTGCTCTCCCAGTAGGCACCCAGGGCAGACACACAGAGACTGAGCTCTGAGTGTAATTTTTATAGGGAAATTGTGTCCTGAGGCAGTCTGACATTTGTGCCTCAAAATAATACCAAAAATGGCTTTCCCAGGATAAACAAAGACCTGGAAAACTTATGACAGTTTGGAAGAGAGTTGAGGTCCAGTGTAAACTAAGGTGGTTAGTTCAAGGTCACCCTATGCCAGGTACACCCATCACCACCTGAAACTGGCTGACGGACCTGGTTAACCCAGGAAGTGTGGCCAACCGCTTCCCATCGTACTCACGGCTAGGAGGGAGCAGCAGCCAAGCTGTTGATGGGTCTCTCGATGCGGGAACATATCCAGCCTGTGCTGAAGGCAATGCACTGGAGAACTTGTGACTGACCCAAGGTCACATCAGTAGCTGATTGTGGAGGAGTGGGGAATCAAACCCAGTTCTCCCAGATTAGAGTCCACACTTTTAACAACTACACCATGATTAGCTAGAGGTGTCTGTGAATGGCTGAATAGCATTTCAAGGAATGGACAAAAGAGACTGGAGGTTTCTTCTAGATGCAAAGTAAAATTTGGGTTGGTTCCTGATTGCATTCTCTGATGGTTCAAAGGACTAATGGATTGCTAATTTAAACTAATCAAAATGGAAACAATACTGTTTTTGGTGGACCTCCTTTTGTATTAGGTGGGAAAGAGGATAGACATTGGTAGTTGTTGTTAAGGAAATATGGGTATGAAAAGGTGAGGGGAGACTGATAGGATTTGTGATTCTAGCTCTGGGGTATGTCTGGAGTATGCAGATGTTGGCAGGGCAGAGGAGGGTTGCAGTTGTCAGAACAAGATCTCATGTGCTTCCCAGGGTGACTGCCTAGGCATGATTATAGAGCCTGCCAGTACTGGTGTCCAACTTTGTGTCCACTTATGTGAAGATGCCTGGTATATAGACTCCTGGGATACCCTGATGGGGTCCATTGCTGGTTGAAACAGCCCCTCCTGAAAGACAGGGGGTATGCATGCTTTTTCTCTTTCCAGTACCCAAACCCCTTCTCTTGAAACACCAGTACTCGTCTTGTGTTCTTAACTGACTCTTAAGGTTTCTAAAGGCAATTTCTAACCACACCAGACCAGGGATCTGTGCAGTCTTCAGAGCTAATTTCCTGTTTGGCTGAGTAGGGAATTTTCTTCTCCCTGTAGATTAGAAGAACTATCTCCTTTGCTTGGCCCAATTGGGAGTCTTCACCTACTTCCCAAACTTCCTTGCCAACTTTCCCCCAGTTCTCCTGTCTGTGTTAAACTGCCAAGGCTGCAATCTGACACGGTCAGTACTCGACTCTTCTCAGCTAGGGCTGAAATCAGACTCTATTCAGTCAAGGCAAAAATGTGACCGAATCTTTCCTCAGCATGCAGCTCTCTCCAGACCTTCTCTGCTCAGCTGATGCTAACCAATCAGACTGCTTGGAGCAGCCTGTCATTCCAGGTTCTTTGTTTCTGTGAAGAATTAACCCTTCACAGTCCTTCAGCTGTTTGTACAGCACTTCTAAACTTTTAAAAAGTGCAGTCTGTCACAGATGGTTTGCCATCATCTGCCACTGTGCAGCAACCCTGGACTTCCTTGATGGTGTCCCATTCAAATTCTAATCAGGCTTGACCCTGCTTACCTTCCAAGATGTGACAAAACTGGACTAACCTGGTTATCCAGGACAGTGCAGTAAATGATCACAATAATGTAATACTGAACTATGCAAGAAGCCAGCAGCAGTTTCAATGGTGTTACAGTGCAATTCTAAACATAGATAACCCTTCTATTGAAATCAGTTGGCTCAGAAGGGTATAACTCTATTTAGGTTTCTTTCAAATTTAGGGAAATTGAGAGCTTGACAGGCCACTCCTTGGCATTAATCTGATTTGCACATCATTTTCATGACTGTGATTTAAGAACATCTTTCACTTATGATAGCCTGCTTTTAAAAATTGCTGGCCCCAAATAAGCCATTGAACAATTAGTTTCAAGGTTGTGAAATCAGCATAGAAGACATTGAGCTTCATTTGCTTCCTTGATTCTTGGCATTTAATAATATTGTTGTCATGTTTTCTATCATTATTGCAAGCTGAAACATACATGCATGCATAGGGAGATGAAATGGAATTTCTTAGGATTCTGAGGGATGAGTTTCAAATCTGACTGCTTATGAGCATTCTCTGTGGGGGCTCCCACATTCTGGAACAGTCTGCCTGAGGCTACTAGAAAGGCCCCTGAGCGTCTACCATTTCACAAATTGTGCAGGAGCAGAATTTTTCAGGAGGGCATTCTTGTAAAGGGAATAGATCTGCTGTGTAATGGATCACCTTGGGAGGTGACCACTTTTAGGGATAATGTGGGTATTCTTTTCCCTTCCTGTTCTTCAGTCTCAGCCCCATTGCATTATATTGTTTTATTAGGAATCTCTGCTGTTAGACTCAAATGTTCTTATCATTCAAATGTTATCATGTTTTGTAGTTGACTTACTGATTAACTGAATACTTCTATCATATTTGTAAACTGCCTTGAGTCCCAGGGAGAAAAGTGGACAATAAATGAAAATAAATAAATGAAAATAAATAAATTCATGCACATCACTAGCCATCTCATCACCTGATCACTTGTAGATAAATCTGTGAGCGAGTGTGAGCGAGCGCCTTCCATGGGGATGTGTTGCATATAACCATGTCTGGAAGCTTTGCCCATGGTGCTTGATTTGCAAGGGGCCTTTCACACATACAAATTAGGACTGGATGTTGCAGTCAGCAGCTGATACACATGAATGTGTGAACTCCACCCCAATTAGATTCTGTAAAATACTGGTGTGGGGGGAGGATGTGGGGGATGCCCACGACTTGTCTGCTGTTCACCCTTAGTAAGGATGGTTAGTCATTATATCAGTGGACAGGAGGAATATTCAATAATGCAAGAGCACCTGAAGATGTTGGTATCGATTCTATTCGCAGGCACCTGCCAAACTCCAAAAGTAACAAGAAGTAATATAGGTGGCGGGCTCATTATCTCTGGTGGTGTGATAAATCCGCACTATGCACCAGCAAGCAGGAGAAGGGAGAAACAAAAGGCGCAGCCCAGTCTCCTGACACATCCATCTCTCCCCCCGCCACATTCTTCTTGCATTGTTTTATCAGCACATTATAATTCAGTCGGAGTCCAGATATTGTACCTGAAGCTGCAAACAATTTTGCATTTTAATCCCTCTACTTCCTGCCTGATGGATCACTTGAGAATTCAGCCTTGTTTGGAGCTGAATCAGAAATAGGCTCCTGTCCCCAGGGACTTGTCTTTTTCATTCCAGGATGATTAGGAGGGTTTTCTTGGTACTCATGGCATGGACAGGATCTGAGCAGTGGGTTATTATTGACAGATACACCATTACGCACAACCACCTGAAATAGCTGACATTTTGGATTTAGCAAGCACCAGAACATATTTGCTGTCATTTGGGGATTTCCAGAGGAATGTCATTTCTCATAATCAATGTTGAAACAGGAGGCATATTGTGGGGAAGCATTTCATATATATATTCTTTCTAACATCTAAATCTAGAACTGGCTGTTGAGATTTATGTCTATGCATCTCTTTCTCCAGAGAGAGGTGTGTATATGTTCGTGCACACACAAATGCACACATGTATACCCCAGTTTCTGTAGGTATGAACAGAGATTGACAAACAGAAATGTCGTATCGGCTAACACATTCCTTAGACGGTGGTAGCAAAGTGAGGATGAAAACTACATTCTCAACAAAAGTTGCAATGATTGTTCACCTGAAGTGTGAATCCAGCTGCGCAACTTGCCTTATAGGCATACTGGCATGCATCAAATGTCGAATCAGCTTGCTGCAGGTAGGTAAAAAGAAGTACATATCAATTTATATACACAAAGTTTGCTCTTTGCTTTACACCCCCCCAGTGTTTTTAAAACAGTGGCAGCTGTTGGGAGATGCAATGCTGACATGGTGTCTTCTTGGGAAGGGAGGGAACTCATCAGGGGTCTGATGCCATCAACAGCCATTTCCTCCCGGGGATCTGATCTCTGTAGTCTAGAGATCAGTTGAAATCCTGGGTGGACTCCAGGCTCCACCTGGAGGTTGGGAACCCTAACTAGTGATTATAATGTTACTGGCTGAGAGCTGCAGTGCCCACCGCAACCAGCAAGAAATGTGTAGAACCATCTTGTTTCAGAGTTTACTGCTATACAAAATTTTACTTGCATTTTCAAGGCAGCGAAGGTACATCCAGACCATCTTGGCAGCATTTAAAATGTGTTCTGTCTTCACATTTAATAAGAAACAACTACTGGACATTCTTTTCTTTTTAAATCATTAAACTCTTGCTCTTTGGTCTGTGGGGCTGATTAGAGAAAAGGAAAGCAAGCTGGGAAGACGAACGCTGAAGAAATATATATATTTAGTGACACTATCAAAAAGGCAATATATAGAATACAAGCATGTACAAAATGTAATAAGCATCAAACAGTATCAGCACAATGTAATGAACTAAGAGCAATGTGAGCACAAAAAGCAATATCAACACGACGAAGATTCCGGATTAATACTTCATTTCATTCAGATCTCTTCTTCAGGAATATATTATATCATGATGTTGTGTCTTCTCTTCGCAAGATGGTACATCAATGTATAATATTCTGCAAAATTCAATGTTGATTCAAAATATTCATCAGAGCGGCAATCTTCCTAATTGGGCACCAGTCAAAAATTGGGGGTATAATATCTATGTTTTTACACGCTCTGGAAAGCCTCGCCAGCCTGCAATGAGATTGCCTTATTTCAGACTCTACCCATGATGGTGTAGGCAGAGCCACAACACAGCAGCTCCTACTCATTTGCAGTTATCTATGGATGAAATCAAATAAAGCATCAATTATATGTTTTGTATTTAAGATGCATCCTCCCACTTAATGCACACCCAAAATACTATTTATAGTTGTCAGGTAAACAGAATGCAAAGGACGCACCATAGTTTAACTTGATCCCCTCAATCTATGTTATTCATTCGTTTTTAATAAATGTTTATTAAAAACTTAGGAGCAACAATAGCCCCATTGTGATGTGCAAAAGACACATTGCTATTATGCAAGTCAATTGCAAATTCCTATTTAGCGCAATTAATTAATTAATTGATTGATTAATTACCACCTTTCCTCCTGGTTCAAGGTGGCACAATCAATAGAAGCATGCTGGTTTTGCTAGAGAAAACTTCATTGTCTGCCTTCCTTCTTTCACTTACTTGTTATTCCATAAGTGACCATGTTCCCTCCCCCTTCCTTCCAATATTTTGCATGCAATACCCTGGCAGGCACAAAAATCTAGGCTGCTGTTTCTCTGTGTTGCACACCAATATTCCGTGTATCAGTCATTAAAAACAGCACACAGGATCCAGCTGGATTTCAAATCCAAAGTGCCATTCATTATTGACAAAACAGCTTCTGTTTGACACATATGATATCTTTCCTGCAGATGTGGTATGTCAGAAGGGAAAAGCCAGATGTCAGATGAAATGCCCTTCCAACTGACATCCAGCTCTTTTTTTCCCTACTAATGTATTCATGCATTTTCTGAAGTGACATATCCTGACTTTCCATGATTGAGCCTTGATGAGGGTGGAGGAAAGGAAGAGGAAGAATTCCTAGCCATTTGTTGGGGAATTCTACTACATATACCTCACTCTGTGAAACAGAGAGGCATACACAAGAATGAAGAAGAGAACTGGGAGCATTATGTTTTGACTTCTGGGTGACAAGAGCTTTCTGCTGACAAATACCTATAACCTTAGGTCCTAGTTGTCACAAACAACAGATGAAGAAGTGATTAAGTCTGGATTGCATTACTTCAGGCTGCAGATCACATGTTGGATACTCCTTCATACAAAAATAATTTCCTGCTCATGGAAAATAATATGCCAAAGAAACTGCTATGCTTGACTCCTTCTCCCCGTATCTGGATTTCTAGGTCTGTGGATTGCTTGAATGCATAAAGCTGCCTTATATTGAATTCGTCCATCAAGCCTGATGCTGTCTATTTTGACTGGCAGTGGCTTTCCAGGGTCTTGGGTGGAGGTTTTACACATCAGCTACGATCTGATTCTTTTTTAACTGGAGGTGCCTGGAACTTGTGTTTGCAAAGCACTGGGGCACTTGTGTTTGCAAAGCAGATGCTTTCATAATATGCTTCACTTATATGCGTCTCTCGGTAACATCTTGTTGAAGCAAACCAGGATATGACATCATCATGTTCAGTGTTTGCATTGCCCCACCTGCCAGTTAAGATCTGCCTCATAAGCCCTGCTCTCTGTGCCCCCAGCTTCAGTGGTGAGTAGGGCTGCCAAATCCCCCCGGGGGGCGGATTTCCCCCCGCTTTGGAGGCCCGATTTCCACCCCCGTGGAATCTGGCCCCGGGGGAAACCCCACCCCCACGTGCACGTCACAGGGAAGTGGGGGCGGGGCACTCTATGTTTTCCCCTCAAATGGCTGTGCCCCGCCCCCAGCGTGCCCGGCGTCATGACGTCACTTCCCTGTGACGTGCATGCCGCGCGCACCGGAACCCAGCACAAAGTACCCAGCTGGCAGAGGTAAGTCGATTTGGCATCCCTAGTGGTGAGGAGGGTGGCAACCAGAAACAGGGCCTTTTCAGTAGTGGCCAGTGTTCGCTCTAAGCTGATCGATCCAGGTAGTCAGCCGTGTTGGTCTGAAGCAGTAGAACAAATTTAGAGTCCAGTGGCACCTTTAAGACCAACAAGTGTGCTTTGCACACGAAAGCTCATATCTTGAATAAACCTTTGTTGGTCTTAAAGGTGCTACTGGATGCTAAATTTTCCCGCTAAGATGAATTAGTGTGAGCTAGTTCACAGTTTTTAGCCTCCAGCTCACAGTTTTTTGTGCTAGCTCAGGAAGGATGGCTCCGAAGCAAACTAATTTATGCAGTAGCCAAATTGCTCGCTCACCACTTTAATGCCAGTAGCTCACAAAGTAGAACTTTTTGCTCACAAGGGGAGCATTAGAAGGAGCATTGACTGTGGCACCTCGCTTGTGGAATGCCCTTCCTCTTGAGGCTTGCCTGGTGCCTCCTTGCTTTCTTCTGGACACCAGGCCAAAATGTTTTGGTTCACCCACATTTTAATTAAGGGGTTATGTTGCCATGCAAGCGTGTCAATGTGTTTTTATGGAATATGAACTGTGCAAAGGTCCTAAAACTGATAGACAACTTAAAAACTGAAAAATCACCAGGCCCAGATGGCATACATCCGAGAGTTCTGAAAGAACTCAATTGTGAACTTGTGGATCTCCTGACAAAAATATGTAATCTCTCCTTAAAATCAGCCTCCATTCCTGAGGACTGGAAGGTAGCTAATGTCACTCCCATCTTTAAAAAGGGTTCCAGAGGAGATCCGGGAAATTACAGGCCAGTCAGTCTGACGTCGATACCGGGTAAATTGGTGGAAACCATTATTAAGGAAAGAATTAGTAGGCACATAGATGAACAAAACCTATTGAGGCAGACTCAACATGGGTTCTGTAAGGGAAGATCTTGTCTCACTAACCTATTAGTGTTCTTTGAGGGGGTGAACAAACATGTGGACAAGGGGGATCCAATAGATATTGTTTACCTTGACTTCCAGAAAGCTTTTGATAAAGTTCCTCATCAAAGGCTCCTAAGCAAGCTCAAAAATCATGGGATAAAAGGACAAGTCCTTTTATGGATCAAAAACTGGCTAATTAATAGAAAACAGAGAGTGAGTATAAATGGGCAGTTCTCCCAGTGGAGGGGGGTAAGCAGTGGGGTACCACAGGGATCAGTACTTGGTCCACTGCTTTTTAACTTGTTCATTAATGATTTGGAGTTGGGAGTAAGCAGTGAAGTGGCTAAATTTGCGGATGATACGAAGTTGTTCAGGGTGGTGAAAACCAGTGAGGATTGTGAGGCACTCCAAAGGGATCTGTCAAAGTTGGGCGAGTGGGCGTCAACATGGCAAATGGGGTTCAATGTGGCCAAGTGCAAGGTGATGCACATTGGAGCCAAAAATCCTAACTATAAATACACGTTGATGGGGTCTGAACTGGCAGAGACAGATCAAGAGAGAGATCTTGGAGTTGTAGTAGATAACTCACTGAAAATGTCGAGACAGTGTGTGACTGCAATAAAGAAGGCCAATGCTATGCTGGGGATTATTAGGAAGGGTATTGTAAACAGATCAGCCAATATCATAATGCCGCTATATAAATCAATGGTGCGACCTCATCTGGAATACTGTGTGCAATTCTGGTCACCACACCCCCCCCCCAAATGACCCCTGGTGAGAACCCTAATTTGCCTATTGCCAATTAATATAATTCAAGGCAATTTGGCTAACAGTTATTTTTTAAAAACACTATTTTAGCCTGGAAACTGTTGTTTTAAGCTGCCTGTTTTATGAGCCAGGATTTATGCTGGGCTGGGTCTTTTTTTAATATTAGATTTTAATGAAAATTTTTCTTATTTTTCTTTTGTAAACTGCTTTGTGTAGCATGCTGGAGAGGTGGCATAAAAATGTTTTGAACAAACAAACAGGTTGGCCCCTGTGTGAAACAGGATGCTGGACTGGATCGACCACAGATCTGATTCAAAATGGCAGTCTTTATATTCTTATTTCCTTAAATTCTCTTCCTTATGGTTACCGTTGCTAGAGCACTGATCAGGCATTCCATTTCAGTTTCCATCTCATTCATGATTCTCATAGATCCTTATAATCTGAGATTCTACTGTAGAAGAATAAAGGGTCCACCCATCTCATTTCAGCCTGTGTAGATATATGATTTGTAGCTAATTTCAGAACCAAAACCTTAGCATTTATTAAGCGTCTCTTCTTTTTATGTAGAAAATGGATTAGAATAGGGCTTGTGAAACTTATTTGATCAGTAAATATATTATTTTCACTACAAATGATTTGGTTTCTCAGTTTTTTTATACAGTTTAATGGCTTGTAGAGTTAGACTGTGAATTAACTAAGTGGAAGGTGTGGTGTATATAAATGCACTTCTTTGCTGCCCTGGTGGATATTACTAATAATGGTTTCCATGGCAACTAATGTACTTCATTAGAGGAAAATATGAAGATACAAATAATGTTAAAAGGTAAGACCCATAAAATCAGAGGAAATAAACAAAGCAAGATCTGGCAGAATTTGTTTAGTGCTGGAGGATACACTAGTTTTATTGCTTTGGAAAATGGATTTAGAGTAAACTTACAAAGGTGCCTAGAGCATCATGAAGTACTAGAGGGATTCTGAAGATCTGGGGTCTATAAAGAAACAGAAGCTCTGAAAAATATTTTACCAGATAAAATAATTCAGAACAAAAAATCAACTACAGAATTGCCTGCCAGAAGGAACCTGAAAATTATATTGTACACTAATATCTATATATCGAATAGCGAAGTGGCGGATACCTAAATCCGCGCATCGGGGGCACCTGGGGGGAAGGGAGATGTTTGTGCACACTTGGGGCAGTCCCCAGGTGTGCACAAAAATCTAAAAACCCGGAAAAAATATCGGGGGGATACTTAAATCCCCCCAAATGTGACAGAGCGTCCCCTGCGCATGCGCAGGGAATGCTCTGCGAACTCCCTCGCCACCGCCGCTTGGGGGGGAAGAGAGCAGCGAGGCCGAGCGGCAAACCGCTCAAACCTCGCTTCGGAGACCGGGGGGCCTCGCTTCGGATCGGGGGGGCCTCGCTTCGGATCCAGGGCGGAAGAGCTTCGGAGCCGGGGGGGAGGAAAGGGGGGAGATTGAGTGGGGGGTGGAGGAGATGGGGGAGGAACTGGTGGGATGGGGGGGAACTTACCTCCTCCTCCTGCTTCCTCCTCTGCCTCATGTGTGGAGGTCCCTCCCCCCCGCGAGTATCGCGGGTCCCGCCCCTTGTATTAATCCCGCCCCTTGTATTAATCCCACCCCTTGTATTAATCCTAATTTTCAAACTTTCCTAATAGAGTAGGTCTTGCAATGAAAGAATAGGATTGATGATGAGCTAACATCAGTGATTTTCATACTGTGTTCTCAGTAGTTAAAGCAGAGCTGTCAAACTCATTTGTTACAAGGGCTGGATCTGACATATATGTCACTTTGTCAGGCTGGGCCACATGTGCCAAAAAATGTAATGCCAGGTTGTTGTTGTTCAGTCGCACAGTCGAGTCTGACTCTTCGTGACGCCATGGACCAGATCACGCCAGGCCTCCCGGTCTTCTGCCGTCCTTTGAAGTTTTCTCAACTTCATGTTCATTGCATCTATGACACTGTCTAACCATCTCATCCTTTGCCGTCCCCGTCTTCTTTGACCTTCAATCTTTCCCAGCTTCAGGGTCTTCTCCAGTGAGTGCTCCCTTCTCATTTGGTGGCCAAAGTACTTGAGCTTCAGTTTCATTATCTGGCCTTCCAGGGAACAGTTCTTTTAGGATTGACTGATTTGATCTTCTTGCAGTCCAAGGGACTCTCAAGAGTCTTCTCCAGCACCATAGTTCAAAAGAATCTATTCTTCGATGTTCGGCCTTCCTTGTAGTCCAACTCTCGCAGCCATACATGACTACTGGGAATACCATTGCTTTGACCATGCGGACTTTTGTTGGCAGGGTGATGTCTCTACTTTTTATCATGCTGTTTAGGTTCGCCATCGCTTTCCTCCCAAGGAGCAGGCGTCTTTTAATTTCATGGCTGCAGTCACAGTCTGCGGTGATTTGATGACTAGGCTGTTTAGGTTCGCCATTGCTTTCCTCCCAAGGAGCAGGCGTCTTTTAATTTCATGGCTGCAGTCACAGTCTGTGGTGATCTGGGATCCCAGGAACGTGAAGTCTGTCACTACTTCCACGACTTCCCCTTCTATTTGCCAAGGAGTGATGGGGCCGGATGCCATGATCTTAGTTTTTTTGATGTTGAGCTTCAAGCCCACTTTTGCGCTCTCCTCTTTTACTCTGAGCAAGAGGCTCTTTAGGTCCTCTTCACTTTCTGCCATTAGAGTGGTATCGTCTGCATATCTGAGGTTGTTGATCTTTTCCCCAGCAATCTTAATTCCCGCTTGTGATTCATCCAGGCCAGCATTTCGCATGATGTACTCTGCATATATATTAAATAAGCAAGGTGACAATATACATCCTTGTCGTACTCCTTTTCCTATGCTAACAATCAGTTGTTCCATATCCGTTTCTAACTGTCGCTTCTTAACCCTTATACAGGTTTCTCAAGAGACATGTGAGTGGTCTGGTACTCCCATCTCTTTAAGGACCTGCCATAGTTTTTTGTGATCCACACAGTCAAAGGCTTTAGCATAGTCAATGAAGCAGAAGTAGATGTTTTTCTGGTAATGCCAGGTACCAGCAATATAAACTTTATAAATGTGATTTCAGATGCCAAATAAAAATAGCAGGTGAATAACAATAGCAGGCTTGATTGGATTAGGTGTGATATGCAGAGTGGTAGTAGTGAGGTAGTTTAGTAACCAATGGATGGAGTTAGTTAGTTAGGAATTGTTAATGGAATTATTTGAATAGCTGAATTGTACTGATTAATGAGTAGGATTTTAGCTATAGGACCATCCAACCAATTGGAAATAGTTGTTGTGATTGCTGCTATTGCTTAGGGTTACTTAGGTTTATAGGAAAATTGGGGGAGAAATAAAAAGGGGAGGATTTTTGTATAGCCTTTACTTAATTTACTGGCCATACAATTTGATTATTATTGCCAATCAAATTTAGATTAAATCTGTGGTGGGATAGGTTGTGTAATTGTTCAACTAGCAGGATTGTATGTTGTATGTTACCATCAATATTGAGTGCTCTGCTATCTGCTCTGCTAGTGGTCTGAAGGTTTGCGGAGACCAGTAGGGACAGTGATGCTGGGCAGACTGCTGAATTGCAACTGATAATGAAGCTCAAGACAATGCATCCTCCTGGACTGAACTGAGACCTAGGTTTCCTGTCTCATTACCAATGCCTGCTATTATCATTTGGCATCTGAAATCGCTCCACTCTCCAAGATATAAGGACCAATGGACTCACATTCTAGCTGAATCTGAAGAAGTGAGCAGTATCTCTTTCTAATCTCCCTTTGAAATTCCTTTGTAATAGAACTGCTACTCTTAGGTCAGCAACTGAATATCCTGGAAGGTTAAAATTTCCCCCCACTAGTTTTTGAATATTATGGTTTCTAACGTCAGACTTATGTCCATTTATTATTTGTCATTGGGACTGGCCTGTTTGTCTAATGTAGGGAGTGGAAGGGCATTGCTGACACGTGATGGCATAAATCACATTAGAAAATGAGCTGGAGTGTGACTCTGAGATGGTATGGTTGATGTTGCTGGGTCCAGTGATCGTGTTGCTAGGATCTATACGAGAGCAAAGCTGGCATCTTGGTTTGTTGAAGGCCTTGGTACACGAGTCCATGTTACTGTTAAGTAGTTTATCATTGTGAGTGAGAAGCTGTTTTAGGTTAGCAGGCTGTCTATAAGCAAGAAGAAAATTTAAGGCCCCCATTGCCTTTGTGAGGGAAGTGTCACTATCCAGCATGGGTTGTAGGTCGTTGATAATACATTGAATTGGCTTGAGTTGTGAGGTGTATGTGACCACCAGTGGTGTTCTATTGTCATTTTCTTTGGGCTTGTCTTGTCGCAAGCTGTCTTGGGCATTTCAGTGGGCTGCTGCAGGAAGGAGAAGTGGGGAAGTCATGCTCTGCAAAGTTCTGTAGATGGCTGAATACATTCCAGGAATCCTGTGACACTTCAAGACCGACAGGTTTGTATTCCAACATAAACTTTGGTGGACAAGAGTCTACTTTGTCAGATGCAGCAAGTTGGTCCTTACTTGGCAGGCACAGATATATGAAGTTATGAGAAATTTCAACAGCAGGGTGAAAGGACCATGGAAAGAAGCAAATACAGAGTGAGAGGGGGCTACATAAAATTCAAATGCAATCAAGAAAGCTACAGAGACCTTCCACAATTGCAGTAATTGGTGATAATGCAATTTTCCCAGAGCTGGTAAACTGATTAACACCTATAATTGCTCAGTAATCCCAGACCCTTGTTAATTCTTTGGGAGATGCTGTCAAACTTCTTGATGCCTTCAAATTCAGCCGTACCACACTAGAGTTTCCATTCGAAGTTCATTTATTGGGGAATGGTGACTTTTTGACTTTTTGATCACCAATAGTGTATCATGAGAGATCGAAATGCACATTTCATGGCTCTGTGACTTTGCTCTTTACAACTTTTCCCTTCATAACCTCACACATACATAGAAGTGAAGACCAACATCATGATGGGATGACGTGGACTTTCATCCATGAAAACTTATCTGTGTTTGTCTTTAAAGTGCCACAAGACTACTGTTTGTTTCTACTGCAAGTGACTTGCACAGCTGGGCCTTCAGAAACACTCAGAAACATCCAAGAAGATATCACGTTGGATCCAGTGAGACACTTCCAATCTCATGGAAATTGATACCTGGGATTGTGGGACATGTATGGAGCAACAGCCATGAGGATCAGTGACTGCTGATAAGAGGAGGAAAGGGTGAAATTTCTCCTTCTTCACCCTTTCTATCAATGTGGCTGTGCTCACAGGAAAGGCAGAAGGGCAGTTCTGCCCCATTACTTCTCTTCACTGCAACACACCAAGCTACCTGACTATAGCTCCAAGCTTTTCCCACAGCCTCAGGAATCAGCTTTCCCAGGGTTGGAAGGGAGGGGAGAGACAGGAAGTTCCACACCCATTACCACCTTCCACTGATGGATTGCTAGATCCAACCCATATTCTTTCTCAAGGCTCTCATGTATCTGCAGCTGGGTTTGGAGGGTCTGCAGTAGCACAGCTATAGGTCCAGTAGCATCTTAGAAACCAACAAGATTTCGAGAGTCAAATTTCCCTTCATCAGATACCTGGTCCAACGAGGGGAGCTTTGACTCTCAAAATCTTATACCAATAATATCTTATTGGTCTTTAAGGTGCTACTAGACTTGAAATTAGCTATTGTACAGTGTTCCCTCTAAGCTGAGTTAGTGTGAACTAGCTCACAGTTTTTTAGCCTCCAGCTCTCAGATTTTTGTCTTAGCTCAGGAAGGATGGCTCCAGAGCAAACTAATGTATGCAGCAGCCAAATTGCTTGCTCACAACTTTAATGCCAGTAGCTCACAAAGTAGAATTTTTGCTCACAAGACTCCACAGCTTACAGGGAGCACCGGACAGGGCAGTCTCCTAACCTTCTTTCAAGTTGCATGGATTACCTCACTCTGCTCTTTGACTTTGCCCGCTCTCTAGTGTCAAGTTCCCAACTCATCCATCTGACATTCTGCAGGCCTTATGCCTGCTTTTTAAATCCTTGCTTGCTACATAGAAGCACACAGATTTTATTCAGACTTTGTCCCCTCTTCAGTTTGGCCAGTCCTCTTTCTTCTGACATTTACCTTTTGGTCATTTGCCAACGTGAGCCCTGTTCCATCATTACATCTCCCCCCCCCTCGAACTGAATTTTGATGCTCCAACCATGCATAAGGAAAGATAATTTGTTGCATGAAACACTCAGTAAGCATGATCACTTTTTTTGCGAATAAGGCAACACATTTTCCAGCTTTGGTACATGTGATTGGAAACCCAGATTTTTATTTTCATGAATACCAAAACTGGAAAATATACATTTTCCTTTTTACAAAAAATAAATAAGTGGGGGTCATGCACACCTGGAGTATCATGGGTAGTGTGATCACCAAGGTCAGGTGCCATAATTATAATGACTGGCCATGGTGTGATAGTCTTGAGCTTTTCCATCATACATTTTATTCTCATTAACCTAACATACTATTGTCTCATTTTGCATCCGGAATTCCAAACTCACTTATTGGAAGAAAGTTAAAATTAAATGGATATTGATTGAGTCATGGAGATTGATTGTGCTCAGTGCAAGGACCTCCTGGTTCTCAGGGAATGAGTTTGCACCCTTGAGGCCGAGGTGGCTGAACTAGAGAAGCAGAGACAGTCAGGCACACAGATAAGACTCTCAGGTACTTGTTAGATGTGTTCAGTGATGTAGTGTATCAAGTCCTGACAAGTCCAGACAAGTCCAGACATGTCCAGGGACAACCGTAGAGCTTCGCTCCAAGAGACAATGGACTATGCGGATCCTAGCCAGCTCCAATCAGGGGGCTAGGTTCCTGGCCGAGAAGCCAATGGGACTCTCAGCCACTGTAAATAACCTTTTGGGAAGTGGGGTGTGTGTGTTTTGGGTGGCGGTCTCTTGGGGAATATAAGCCGGCCTCCGAGCCAGCCAAAGCTGTCTTGTTCCTGACTGAATAAAGTACGTTTTGCTGAATCACTCTCCGTCTGCGTACTTTTCAAGTGGTGTGCTTGTAAATGTTTAACTGGCTCGGGGGGGGGGATGTATACATATATTGAGTTATTGCACCTTTCATGCCTGTGCTTCTGAATAAAATGCATTGTGGATGTGGCTGGGACCAATGCACAGCACATTGGTATGTAATGAGCTCTCAGCTGCCCTGCAAGTGAATTGGTTAACTCAAGACTTAGCAAGGTAGCTTCTCCCTTGGTCAGGGAACCAGCCATTTCACAGAAGATGCTTCAAGGATGGAGGACCACTGCATGGTGGGTTGTTGCAAACACTATAGCCTAGCTGGCCCATCTTCCTATCTCTGTACAGGAAGCACATTGCACTTTTATACCCCCATGAACACACACGGGAAGAAACAAAGCTGGTTCCATCCCTGCAAATCCACCTGTGCATTGGGGAGGAAAACAAGAACT
The DNA here is from genome assembly GCF_001447785.1 of Gekko japonicus. NCBI lineage: Eukaryota > Metazoa > Chordata > Lepidosauria > Squamata > Gekkonidae > Gekko > Gekko japonicus. Next base: position 2,088,877 of record NW_015167530.1, on the reverse strand, counting down.
ACAGTTCCAAGAAGGCAGTAGACAGGAAAGGGGAGGAGTCATAGCATGGCACCTGCAACTGATTGGGGAGGTGGATCTGAACTTCTTGGAACTGGTTCTTCTTTTTCTCACAATACAAGAACATGTGGGCACTCAATGAAATTAATGAGCATTAGGCTTAGAACAGGTAAAAGGAAGTAATTACTCCAAACAGTATTGACATGTGGAATTCACTGTCACAGGAAGTAATGGTGGCTACAAGCACAGACAGCTTCAAGGAGGGATTGGATAAACTTGTGGAGACGAAGTCCATCAGTGGCTATTACCCACAAAGTATAGATGGAACACTATGGCTCCATTCACACACGGAAGTAGCTGCGGGAGAGCCACGGGTGGTGGGCGGATTATTCGGGTGCAATCACACCGCCACATCTGGCAAGTGGAGCACACCTGTGGCCCACGCGTGGCTTCCCACAGAAAACCCAGAGTTAAAAAACACCTGCTTTGAAGTACTATCTTCCAGTAAATGTGCGGCATGGGCAGGCGTCTGATCGGAGACATGCTGGTAGCCCGTCGCATCCAGCAGCCGTCCGCATCGGGCGCATGTGCACAAACGCGATCCTGCTGTGTGGCCTCGCTGGTCTGATCGGCTGCTGACGGCCAGAGGACGGAGCCGCGGGGGAACATGAGATCGTGCTACCACGTTTCTTTTTTCTCCACAGCTAAAAGCCTCCATTCCCCTGCGGACCTATGTCTAGGGCAGTGATGCTCTGTATTCTTGGTACTTGGGGGGCAATAGTGGGAGGGCTTCTGGAGTTCTGGCCCTGCTGGTGGACCTCCTGATGGCACATGGGTTTTGGCCACTGGATGGGTAATTGGCCTGATCCAGCATGGCTTTTCTTGTATTCTTATTCTGAAGCATTCATTTCACTCTGCAGATGGTTCAGAACAGCTCTAACAAGGGGGAAACAGTAGCACTGTCTTGACCCACCCACATCCATTAAAGTTATTAAAGGCTTTGAAACTCCGGAGCTGTCAACTCTTCTCTTTAAAAAAATCCTCACAGCTGTGTTTGGATCTGTTCTTAAAGTGAAAGCTGTAATTGGCATCACCATAGGCTGGCCCAGTGCCCTAAGAGAGCAAAGTTTGTGAGGGAGGGGTGGTTTCTTGCTTAGAGAAAATGTTCTTTCAGAACCACACCCAGTCTGAGGGAGGTTGAACATTCTCACTGGAGGTTCCTGGTGATTGTAAGGAAGCTACAAAACAGCACTGTAGAGAAATTATTCATAGGAATTGCTATGAAACTTGGCAATCTTTTGACACACCAATAAGTTTACAGTCCCTATTTTCATGCAAGGAGACAAAAACATCACAATGTAAGCAGGCCTGTAGCCAGGATTTTGTAATTCGGGGAGCCTTTAAATAAGTCAAGGGGCAATGATGTCACAAAATAAAAAAATAAAATAAAACTTTTAAAAACTCACTTTTGCAGCATTCACACTCTGCCTGGGGAAGCAAGCTGCACTTGGGGAAGGGGCAGCGGTCAGGAGTCCTCCAGGCAGCCCAGAGAGCTAGGGGCCAGGGGGCTGGATGGAAGTCAGGGGGCCAGCCCCCAAAAGGCCCCACTGTAGCTACAGGCCTGCATGTAAGTAAGTTATATCCTGCATGTACCTGCTTTGGTTACAGGAATTAGTTTCTGAGACTGGGTGCCAGCCACCACTGCTACAACAGAGGTGACACTAGAATCCATCATCAAGGCAAGGGCCAGAGATGTGTCTGAATCCGGTGAAATTAAATGGCCAGAAAGAAGCATCATAATGATTGAAACAATGGAGCCAGATAAAAGGAGCCCAAAGGGTGAGGGGAAATAAATATGGGAAACTACCAGAGAGGAGTGGTCCCTGATGGGATTCCTAACAAAAGGTTCACACTGGAAAGGAAAGAGGAGAACTCAAGGATATTAACTGAACTTCCTGGTCTGAGGCCTTTGAGGGAACGTGTTTGGCCAGCCTGTAAGAAGGATTAAGGCTCAGAACTGTGGCACTTACAGAACTAGAGGAGAATATAGGTATATCACTACCTTCCCTGGAAAAAAAATTAGAAAAAGGAACATTAAGATGGAAGGAGCACAGGTATGGACTTGACACAATTTGGGCAATGGTTTTGCAGAGCTCCAGGAATCAATGATACAGGAAAATACCAGTCATAAATGTAAGACATGTGGAACCATTATGGGACATATGCTGTGGTCTAGCAGCCAGTGACCTCATCTTACTGGTGGCAGATGTCATGGGAGTTTACAGTGCAATTCTTCTTCTTGAGGCTGTGGCTGGACAACGAGAAAGAGGTGTCCCTTTGCACTGAAAAACAGAAAAGTAGCCCAGGTTTGCTACCTGTTAGTTTCATATCTAATGTAAGGGCTTTAAATTATGCCACCACCACCACCTATACGCAGTATGAGTGATTGAGGGATTCAGTACTTGATCAGTATGATCATTATGAAGTCTTTGAAAAGGTCTATCGGCAGTTCTTCAGCTCATTCTCCTGCCACTGTGGAGATTGGCTGCACGCTGCAGCTTGAGGCACCTGTGTGGTGATGTAAGCCTGCTACTGGCAAGAAGATAAAACGAATAGAGACGGTAATTCTCGAACAACTCATGCAAATTATACTCTTAGAAGCTCAATCCTGGATGATGCTTAACAATCCTGTGGCGTTAAAAAGTGCCCCTGAGCTCCTAGACAAGATTGTGGCAGTGGAGGTTCCTGCAGGAGTGCAGAAGGGAAGGATAACAGCAGAACCATAAAGGCCCAAACAAGTTGCCAACCTACAGGTAGCACCTGGAGATGTCCCACTATTACAATTGAACTCCAGATGACCGAGATCCGTTTCCCTGGACAAAATGGTTGCTTTGGCATAGGGGTGCCAGGTTCTTTTCTTCTGTCGGTGGGGGTTGGGAGGGAGCTTCTCAGGAGTGGGGCGCCACATGTGATGTCCTCGGCACTGTACTGGGGATGTTGCATGGCAACACTCTGGTATTTTGGGCAAAACTCTATGGTAACCATAGAGTCTTGCCCAAAATACCAGAGTGTTGCCACACCACATTCCTGGTGTGATGGCGTCACTTCCATGAGACATCATCATGCTGGGGACATCATGCCTAGCGATGGCTGTTGTGGGTGAGGTTTCCCCCACTGGCCAGCTGGTTGGTGGTGGGCTAGAGTCCGTGAAATTGGGGGATCCCCCACTCCCACCTGGAGGCTGGCAACCCTAGTATGGCATTATACCCTGCAGAGGTCCCTCCCCTCCCCAAACCCTCCCCCCCAGGCTCCACCCCCAAATCTCCGTGTATTTCCATACCAAGAGCTGGCAACCCTTGTGTCCTGGGTCAGAGCAGGCTCAGCTGAGACCAAGGGAATGAGACAGAATGACTAACAAGAAGTGAAAGTCAACAGTTCAGTCCAAGAGTCAAATACAAGAGAAGCCCGCCCAGGGTTCAAGAAGCAGAGTTCGAGCAGGTCCAAGACGTGTAGTCAAGCAGGTCCAGGGTCAAAGCCAAAGGTTCAGGAGTAGCAGCCAGAAACAGGTCCGGGAGTTGTGGTCGCACATCTCCAGGAAGGTGACAACCTGCTCCCATGCCTTCCCCCTCTGAAGCCCCATCCTTTATCGGCAGCTCACAGCTGGGTCTTGTTGCTTGTGAGAGAGCTATTGTGACCTGAACTCCTCTAAGGAAGGTACCATTAACCCCAGGTGTTCCTCTTGATCTGGCAGTTGCCGGGCAGCAAGATGCAAACTCCACGTCCTTTCGAGGAGCTCCAAGAGCACCCGCCTCCTCCTGCATTCCCCTGGCTCTGGGGAAAGGGGAGGCGAGGCGAGGCAGCCAGTGAAGTTTCCCCAAGATCTTGGGTTTTTGAGGCGCCACCTCTTTGGGTTGCCTCTTCTGTGTTCCCAGTGCTCATGGGGCTGGAGTGCAACTGGGCCACTAGGACCTGCCTCTGCCATCTCAGGGTCATTGATAGCATCAGCTGGTTGAGTCTCAGAGGTGCTGATGGGGATGTTATCAGCATCAGCTGAGTGCTCTTCCGCTAAAGCAGGCTGGCCCATGACACCTTGGTGGAATCCAAGGCAGGATTGGCCTACCTAGTTATTTTAAAGGATGTGCCCAGTCTACCTGGCTGTCTTATCCTGTTTTCAACCATTTACTTATATTAGCTTCTAAGTATTTAACTTTATAATAGTGTTAGGTGAATAGAAAATAATAGAAATAGAAATACTAAGAAAATTAAATTTCCGTGTGTGTGTATTATACACATATTATAATACGTGTTTGTGACAAATTGTACAAGTCTGGATTATGGTAGATATAAAGCCTCATCTCATCTGTGGGGGCCTACCTTCTTCTTGAGCTAGAATTCCACCCCTGGGTCCAAGGATGTACATACTGTGACTGAGAGTAAGGCTGTCAAACTCCAGGTGAGCAGTAGATCTAGAACAGATAAAAGGAAGTACTTCTTCATCCAAAGAGTAATTAACACATGAAATTCACTGCCACAGGAAGTGGTGGCAGCTACATGCACAGAAAGAGGGGATTGGATAAACATATGGAGCAGAGGTCCATCAGTGGCTATTAGCCACAAGGTGTAGATGTCTGGGGTAGTGATGCTCTATATTCTTGTCTGGGGTAGTGTCTGGGGTAGTGATGCTCTATATTCTTGGTGCTTGGGGGGCTACAGTGGGAGGTTCTTTTGGCATTTTGCCCCACTGGTGGACCTCCTGATGACACCTGGGTTTTGGCCACTGTATGACACAGAGTGTTGGATGGAAGGGGCCATTGGAATTATCCAGCATGGCTCCTCTTATGTTCTTATGGAGTTCTCCTGGAATTACAACTGATCTCCAGACTACAGAAATTGATTAGCCTGGAGGAGATGCCACCTTAGGAAGACAGACTCTATGTTATTGTATCCCTGCTGAATTCCCTTCCATCCCCAAACTCCACCTTCCCAAGTATCACCCCCAAATCTCCAGGAACTTCTCAAGCCAGAATTGGTGATAGAACCTGTCCAGCTGTTTAGTCCAGACTGGGACCAGTGTCCAAATTACCCCAATGGAAATTAGCAGGCCCATTAAATGGGGAAATAATTCACTGGGCCAGGGGGCATGGTACTTAGTCTCTACTGGTGATACCCACAGCAGTCAGGGCTGAGATATTCATCCTGAATATCCAAGATAAGGTAACATGCAAGGTCAAATAACAAACAATGCCAGCAACAACCCATCCAAAGAGTTAGAAACTGCTAGTTTGTAATTCATATGGTGAACTGTGAGGTTTTGTTCTCTTAGATCAGAAAGGTTCTTATTTGATCCATGTTGTGACCACTTCTAAAACATTCAGCGTCTTTGGGAACTATGACAATGAGTTGGGTGGATCCAATCTTGTTTTACATTCTGTGTAATTCCCTAACAACATAGTTATGATCTCCTTAATAACCCTAGCATTGCCACCTCTGGGTTGGGAAATTCCTGGAGATTTGAGAGGTGAAGCCTGGGGAAGGCAAGGTTTAGGGAGGGGAGGTACCTCAGCAGGGTCTAATGCCATTTAAGTGCGCCCTCCAAAGCAGCCATTTTTTCCGAGGGAACTGATATCTATTGTCAGGAGATCAGCTGTAATTTTGGGAGAACTCCAGGTCCCACCTGGAAGTTGGCAACCTTCCAACCCTTTAGCAAAACTATACAGTTCCTCTGGGGCATTGACTTCATTTGCCCAGTGGCAGTCTGTAACTATCAGTATACTGTGTGTGACATGATGTGCTTTATTTCTGCTCCTTTGTATTCTGCTCTCTGTATCTCTGTTTCTCTTTTTCCTCTCCTGCTCCTTTGAAGAGTCTCTGTATCTCTGTTTCTCTTTTTCCTCCAACTACCCTGAGTGAAGCTACGTCCGACATCCTTGCTTAACTGCCTGGAAGTATAACGATGCATCTACAAAGCAGGTGCTGAAAGACCATTTTTGCTCCTTTATCTCCCCTCACCACTAAATCTGATCAAGGTTTGACAGCTTCCTTCAACAGTTTTTCTTGAAATGCAGCTGGGCTGTCATATCAATGACCTCTCATCTGACATCATCGAGTTGTCTCGGGTTTTGCCATGATCCCATGTCATTACCATTCTCCTTAATTTATCTGTGTAGATACTTTAGCCAACACATGCACGCACTCAGCAAGAGAAATGAAATATTGATTTCCATGCAGCGTTCATAACATTTCTTAGGGGAGGCAGTCTCTCACTCGGGTTCTTTACAGCTAGCAGAAATAATCAAGCTGAAAATGATGTGACTGACAACATGCATCTGGCCCAAGACTTGGGCTGAGTGAACAGTAATTTGGACTGAATGGCAGTTTTCCAATCAACTTTTCCAGAGCAGAACCGATGGCTGGCATTCTCAAAAGGCATCTTGGCCATCTGGACCAAGAGCCTTTTGTGCTAAATTACTTCACTGAGCACCGAGGAAAGGAATTGAAAGATGCCAAGGTCAAACAACTTGTCCTAAGTCACATTGGAAGCAAAGATAAGTATACTCTTGCTCCCCATTCTGCGCTCTGACCTTTAATTTGTGAGCCTGAACAGTTGCAATTGCTCTGTGTCGGCAGAACTTTATTTTCCAAATTGGAAACTAGTGGCTTAGTATGCAATGGCGGAACCTCAGCTTTCACATACAGTAAATCACATTCCTCATCTTGGCCCTCATGCTTGAAGTCTGCAAAGTGTTCTAAAGCTGAATTTGAGGGGAGGTGCTTCTGGGGGCAAGATAATGGGAATTTTATGCCAGTTATTGCTTCTTGTTCCACTCCTCTTGTTTCAGACCAATCTTCCTTTTCTTGTTCCTTTATATTAATAAAGAATTTGTCCCCTCCCCACCAGCAACTGATAAAAATGATGAAAATTCTGTGGAGGTTCCTTATCTGGAGATAGTGCAGTTTTCTGTACCACTTCAAATAGGTACAATTTTCTTCACAGATGTTACAATCTGAAACCATAATTAAAGGATTTGGTGTAGCTGGTTAGTGTAGACTCTATGCCTGACATCTCTATGACCACAGAGATAATATTCAGAGATAAACTGGACTGATTTGCTATTTACATACAGATTCTCATTAAAAAATGAGTCACCATACTCTGGAAGGACATGTTCTCACAACATGAGTAGGGTTGCCACTGACCAGCCCCCCCTACTGGAGGCAGGGAATCCCCCATCCCTGGGCCCTGCGCCTTCCCCCCATCGGCTGGCCAGCAGGGGGACTTAATAGGAGCAGGAGGGAAGCCCACATTCGGCAACATGGTGATGTCACTTCTGGCATGTACCAGAAGTAGGGTTGCCAAATTGTTCTTACCTCGCAGCGGGGGGCTCCCGGTCGGCGTCCTCAAATGGCTGTGGCCCCACCCCCAGCGTGCCCGGCGTCAGCACGTCACATCCGGCTGACGTGCACACTGGGGTGGGGTTCCCCCCGGGGCCCGATTCCGCGGCAGCGGAAATCGGGCCTCCAAAGCGGGGGGAAATCCGCCCCCCGGGGGGATTTGGCAGCCCTAACCAAAAGTGATGTCATTGACATCTGGGCAACACTCTGGTATTTAGGCAAAAACTCTATGGTAAAAGTCATTTTTACCATAGAGTTTTTGCCCAGATGCCAGAGTGTCACCAGGGTGTCCCAGCTTGATGCCTGAGTCAGCAGCTACATTGCCGGAAGTAATGGTTGTTGGAAGTGAAGGACTTTGCACTTTGGGGTCAGGAAGCAATTTTTCCCCAGGCCATTTTGGTTGGAGATCCTGGAGGTTTTTTGTTATCTTCTGGGCATGGAACAGTGGTCACTGGGGGTATGGAGGGGGAGGTATTTGTGAATTTTCTGCATTGTACAGGGGGTTAGACTAGATGACTCTGGAAGTCCCTTCCAACCCTATGATTCTATGATCCTATCTCTTAGCCTCAGACTTCAGAAGGGGTCTATAAGAGAGAGAAAGAGAGGCCAGAACACTGATAATCCTTTCCTATACTCCCTGATGTGTTACACTTTGATGTATATATGGCTACTTTCAGGGAATCTTCCTTCTTTCTGGCTTTGCTACCTTCTCTCCACACTATGCTAGCCTTCCCTATCTTGGTACCATGAGGACTAGATATACTTCCTTCATCTCTATCCATCCTAGACAGTTAGACTAGATTAGAATCCTATCTCTACTACTGGCATTAAAGTTGTGAGTGAGCGATTTGGCTGCTGCAGAAATTAGTTTGCTCTGGAGCCATCCTTCCTGGAGGCTAAAAAACTGTGAGATGTGATCACACTAACTGACTGCAACCACTTCTCTCATCTTGGCAGAACCTTCGGCTGTTGCCATCCTGCAGATGGGCAAGATCAGCAACTGCCCATGCGTGTGTCTTCCCTGCCATACATGTGCCTTCCCCCACCCTGCAGAATGGCCTGCTTGAGGAGGTCAGGAAGGCACCCAACGCTCCTGGTGTTTCACAGACTATGTAAAAGAGAATTGTTCAGGGGGGAATTTTTATAAATAAAATTGGGCTACATCATAACAGATCAGCCCAAGAAAATGCACAGAGTTTCTACTGATGTAATACCATGTTCTGCATTGCTTAACGTGCCATGTTTAACGCTTATGCTTTGTTCACATGACAGCTCTATTTCAGATTTCTGCTATTCTTAGTCCTTTTACATTGCTTATTAGATGTATCATCCTATTGATTGAATTGTTCTACATTGTGTCATCTGCCTTGCAACTCCGTGAGAAAGGTGGACTATAAATAATGTAAATAAATAAATAAATCTACCAGCTGTTTATCATGCAGTTTCTCAGGTAAATTTGTACCTGTCAAGAGCATGAAAACATTATTTGACATGTAGCATTTGACATATGAACGCTCACACCAACTGCACATTTGAAGTGACTCTTGGACAGCATGTTGGTATTTATTTATTTAGAAGTAGCAGCTGTACGCCAGCTCTGTCTTGATTTCCTGCTCTTCTTCATAGTGTTTAATTGCTTTTGGCAAGCATTTCACTTCAGTTTCCACACTACTGTACACTTGGACTAGGCCTAAACCTCCCACTGTATTTTCATTTCCGAGACCATGTGGCAAGAAAAGTCAGTGCCAATTTAAACCAGCAGGGAGAGATGAACTGGGGGGGGGGGACTCCTCATTTCATCCTCTCTTGTGCTCAAGTAGCTCTGCTCCTGGGCTGGAAGATACAGCTAGGGGATTGGGCTTGCCTAGCTGGAGTAGCAATGGCTTCTCCTTGCTGCTGGGATAGACCACTGAAATAAAAGATGTATTTCATCTCATCTTCTTGATCACTGGGTAAACACAGCCTTCCTAAGTCTAAGGTTGCCAACTCTTACTTGGGAAATTCCTGGAGATTTGAAGGGTGGAGCCTGGGGAGGGACAGATTTCAGCAGGGACGTGACCTCAGCAGGGTATAAACGCCATGGAGTCCACCTTCCAAACAAGGCTTTTGTTCCAGCAGAACTGATCCCTGTCATTTGGAGATCAGTTGGTATTGGTTTGATAAAAGAAGGGATTGTAGCAGAGTTAGAGCCAGAAGCCGTACATTTGCTTTATTATTTATTAACATGTTTAATGTATTGTTTATTAATATTTTAATGTTTATTATTGATTAATATTTTATTAATGTTATATATAAATTTTAATGGTCTGTGTTTTGCATTTCATGACATTATGTCCTGTACAGTGAGCATGAGTTGGAATGGTATCCAAAGCCCACCAATCAGAGAAGTGGAAAGTATGGAGGGAAGCCTAATGATTGGTCTTTATCCTGTAAATACTATTGGCTGTGGGCCATGTGGGTGTGATTATCTAAGCCTGGACAGTTTAAAAAGGAGCCTGTTGCTCCAGTCCTTTGTCTTCGTTCTTTCATCTCTCCTTATATATAATTGAGTAGTGGGTGCCAAAGTTCTAAAATGCACTCCTTTAGTGTATGGACGCTTGAACTGTCAGTCAGAAGACGCTGGCTGGGTTGACTGGCTGCTTTGTGCAGTCCCGCCCAGTGTTTCAAGGTCTTTTGCATATGGAAGCTGATTGGCCTTCACTGCATTCCACACCTCAAACTCACCCCCCTCCCCGCAAGGCAGTTGGAATGTCAGTTGCATATGGAACCTTCAAGGCCTTTTGCTATGGAAGCTGATTGGACTTCACTCCATTCCACACCTCATACTCCCCCCCCCCGCAAGGCAGTTGGAATGTCTGGTGGTGTGTAGGTCCCAGGATCATGTTTTAAAAGCTGCCTGGGGGATTATGGACCATTCACACACTTTCAACCTTAACATACCTCATAGGGGGAGAGGAGAATGATGACAGCTGCTTTCCCTAGGCAGAGGCTGGGGGGGGGGAAGTAAACTTGAAGACAGACAGGCAAATAAAGGTTAGGCTTATGGTTTCCTGGAAAGGACATAGGGTTGCCAACTCCAGGTTGGAAAATTCCAGGATATTTTAGGGATGAAGCCTGCTGAGGGTGGGGTCTGAGGAGGAGGAGGAGGAAGAGAAAGAGGAGGACCTCAGACAGATACAATGCCATACTCCCCACCCTCCAAACAAGCTGTTGCCAGTCTCCAGGTGACAGCTGGAGAGCTCTTAAAGCTCTGGTGCTACTTCAAAGTGCTGCAATTTATTGACACCCCCAAACCTCCAGGTATTTCCCTCCTTAGAGTTGGCAACCCTACTTTCCCCTCAGTGCCTGTTGGTAGGCAACTAAGTTTGGTCCAGTCACCTACTTTGCCCTTTGGGAGAAAACATATTGGGGCCAATCCTGATAGGGTTGCCAACTCCCGATGGGAAATTCCTGGAGATTTGAGGGATGGAGCCTGAAGAGGGTGAGGTTTGAGGAGGGGTGGGACCTCAGACAGGTACAATGCCATAGACTCCACCCTCCAAACCACTCAGTCCCTCATGGGGAACCATTGTTGCCAATCTCCAGGTGAGGGCTGGAGACCACTCAAAATTACAATTGCTCTGCAGAAGGGAGGGCGGAAGTCAGCTGAAGTCAAAGGGGCAGATAATGGTAGGTTGATGGTTAGCTGCGAAGGAGATGGGGTTGCCAACTCCAGGCTGGCAAATTCCTGGGGATTTGAGGGGTGGAGCCTGGAGAGGGTGGGGTTTGCGGAGGGGTGGGACCTCAGACAGGTAGAATGCCATAGACGCCACTCTCCAAACCAGCCATTTCGTCCTGGGTAACAATTGTTGCCAATTTCCAGGTGAGGGCTACAGATCACTCAAAATTACAACTGCTCTTCAGGGAGCAGAGATCAGTTCCTCTGGAGAAAACAGTGGACTCTGCCATTATACCCTGCTGAGGTCACCACAGCAAAATGACACTGTTTGCCCAAAGCCAGAGCACTCCCCCAGAGCCTCTTTCTAGATCCCGTTGTATTTATTTCCACAACAGGCTTTACTGCTAGTTGATTAATATTTTATTAATGTTCTATATAAATTTTAATGTTCTGTGTTTAGTATTTCATGACATTATGTCCTGTACATCGCGCAGAAGGGAGGGCGGAAGTCAGCTGAAGTCAAAGGGGCAGATAATGGTAGGTTGATGGTTAGCTGCGAAGGAGATGGGGTTGCCAACTCCAGGCTGGCAAATTCCTGGGGATTTGAGGGGTGGAGCCTGGAGAGGGTGGGGTTTGCGGAGGGGTGGGACATCAGACAGGTAGAATGCCATAGACTCCACCCTCCAAACCGGCCATTTCGTCCTGGGTAGCAATTGTTGCCAATTTCCAGGTGAGGGCTACAGATCACTCAAAATTACAACTGCTCTTCAGGGAGCAGAGATCAGTTCCTCTGGAGAAAACAGTGGACTCTGCCATTATACCCTGCTGAGGTCACCACAGCAAAATGACACTGTTTGCCCAAAGCCAGAGCACTCCCCCAGAGCCTCTTTCTAGATCTCGTTGTATTTATTTCCACAACAGGCTTTACTGCTAGTTGATTAATATTTTATTAATGTTCTATATAAATTTTAATGTTCTGTGTTTAGTATTTCATGACATTATGTCCTGTACATCGCCCAGATAGGGTGATTAAGAAATCAAATAGATAAATAAACAACAAAATAAAAGAAAAGTTGCTTTACTAAAAGGCTGAAAAGGGAAGAGTACCTTTTGGAATCGTGCACAATGCTGGCCTGGATGAATCACAAGCCAGAATTAAGATTGCTGGGGAAAACATCAATAACTTCAGATATGCAGATGATACCACTCTAATGGCAGAAAGTGAAGAGGACCTAAAGATCCTCTTGCTCAGGGTGAAAGAGGAGAGCACAAAAGTGGGCTTGAAACTCAACATAAAAAAAACTAAGATCCTGGCATCCGGACCAATCACTCCTTGGCAAATAGAAGGGGAAGTCATGAAAGCAGTGACAGACTTCACGTTCCTAGGATCCAAGATCACTGCAGACGGTGAGTGCAGCCATGAAATTAAAAGACACCTGCTCCTTTGGAGGAAAGTGATGGCAAACCTAGACAGCATAATAAAAAGTAGAGACATCACCCTGCCAATAAAAGTCCATATGGTCAAAGCAATGGTATTCCCAGTAGTAATGTATGGCTGTGAGAGTTGGACCTGAAGAATAGATTCTTTTGAATTATGGTGCTGGAGAAGACTCTTGAGAGTCCCTTGGACTGCAAGGATATCAAATCAGTCAATCCTAAAAGAAATCAACCCTGACTGTTCCCTGGAAGGCCAGATACTGAAGCTGAAGTTCAAATATTTTGGCCACCAAATGAGAAGGGAGCACTTACTGGAGAAGAAGACCCTGATGCTGGGAAAGACTGAAGGTAAAAGAAGAAGACGACAGCAAAGGATGAGATGGTTAGACAGTGTTATCGATGCAACAAACATGAAATTAAGCAGACTCCGGAGGATGGCAGAGGACAGGAGGGCCTGGCGTGATGTGGTCCATGGGGTCACGAAGACTCAGACTTGACGGTGTGACTGAACAACAAAAAAACTTTTGGAAGAAAATAAAAGATCTACACAGATTACATGTTTACTGTTCAATCAATCAATCAATCAATCAATTTATTTCTACAGTCTTTAGACCAGTCATACAAAAAGAAGTACACCTTTACAATTCAAAGACTAGAAGCTTAATGGCGTCTTCTTGCTCGCAAACTAAGAACAGAAATACAACCATAAAATGCAATATAATCATAAAATGCAAAAGATCCTATACATTTGCTATCCAATTAACAGGTCAGGGATTACTTCATTAGTATAAATGACACCTACAAATTTCCCCGTACAAAATCCACCTCTATAAGTGGCTACAGGTCAGGTTACGTAACGTCCTGTTTGCTAACAGCCTCAGTTAACTCTATAATGATGGAAATGTAAGCAACTTGTAAACTCCAACAGCTGGAATTCTGGGAGATCTCCAGGCCCCACCTGGCAGTTGGCAACCCTATTCCTAACATTTTATTCCATGCTATAGCACCCTAATATGCTGTGGCTGAGAACTAGGGGAGTGAAAGGAGTAGTGGCAAACTCAGATCCACCAAAGACGGGGTAAATACAACTGGAAGGGGAGGGAGGGACGCAAGATCCTCCAACCTTGGAGTTTTATAATCTGTTTCAGACTCCATAGTCTCTGTGTCAGCAGGGAAATCTAAAGGTTTCCCAAACGGGCACAACAATAATTTTTCTGGGCTCAGATACACATCCCATCCCATACATACAATCTCATGAGTCATGATCCCCCTGCACTGAAATGATATAAACGGATCATCACCATCAAGGTATCTTAAAGGATGCACTGACGAGGCCTGAGGAAGAACCTGGAAATTGCAGAGGATCTGATAAGCCGTCGCCATTGGACACGTACACCATGGGAGTACCATCTGGAACTGTGGACTTACCACCTTGGATTTAGGACATTAGTAATAGATCGAGTATTGTGGTTTTAATGCTGGATGTTTGATTATGTTTTTATATATGGCATGGCAACGGCCTGCCCTTGTTAGCCACTCTGAGCCCACAGGGCAAGGCGGGATATAAATATGAAAAGTAAATAAATAAATATCTAGTGCAGCCCAAACCAGCCCTCCCTAACCCCTTAGGTACAGCGCTGTCATTCCCTTCCCCCCAGTGCTTCTGCCCTCTTCCCATGGAGATGACTCTGATCAGAGAAATCTCTGTTCTCCTAACCTTTTAAGCATCACGTTGTTTCAGCTTCCTTGATATACTCTTTGCAAACAGTATATAGCCACTAACATAGCAGCGCTAACAGTAAAGCAAGATATTGAACCAGAAGACTAGCCCTTTTAGAAGTTTGATTTTGGAGCATCAACCACACACAATGGGAATATCTACTACCCATGATCTCTCTTGATATGCATGGTCACTGTTTTGTTTGAATAGGGCAGTGTACATATATTTCCACGTGGACACAGTGTTGGTATATGTTGTGAATGAATACTCTCAGAAATCCATGGTTCTGTTCATGTGTACCAAAGCTGGAATGTATCAGGCAAATCGTGGGTAGCATGTGCTTCTATTATGCATGCACCAAAACTGAACATCTGAGAGGGGATTTTAAAAAATGTTGTCTGTTAGGAAACAGCCATATGACCAAAGTAAGCACAAATAGTAAGTTTGCTGCCTATGTCCTAAACTGGGTAGAAAGCTGCCTTTTTCCATTTTGGTTCTAAACTGAGTTCTGCATCCATTGACTACAATGGCCCACTGATGTCAATGGTGCATTTCTAAGCAGAGTTCTAGGGCCATTGACTTCAATGGTCTCAGAAGAATAACTGCTTAAGATTGTGCTATTTATGTGATATTTCTGAATGTATAGTTCTGCTCTTCAGTCTGCCAGAATGGAAAGGGGGGGTGTCATTTGTTATCATCTTCTTCCTTTTGGTTCCATTTTCTCAGTGGGGGAGTCATTTGTTATCTTCTTCCTTTTGGTTCCATTTTCTCAGGTTTTATATTCAAACGTGTGCTGCTGGAAGAAGCGGCCCCTGCTTAGCTTTTAATTTGCTGGCATGACTGTATGTAATTCCTGTTAAATTCTCTTCATTCCTGCAATGTAATTAGGCAGAGAAGAAGCCTTTGTTCTGCATTAGAAAAGCAATTAGTCATGGTTTTTGCTTTCTAGTTTGTTCCCTTTTTATTTAATTAGAGCTTTGTTTTGGGGTTTTGTCCTTAAAACAGACTAGAACACAAAATATGTATCACCTGCAGCCATGCCGGAATGCTAGGGAAGGGAAGACTGGGGTAACATCTGTCTCCTCTATATTAAGATGGGTGGGGATAGTCCTCCAGCTACTGCTGGCATTTCTCATTGGGAATCACATTGTCAAGACGCACATGCACAAACAGAGACAGAAATTAGGGATAGAATCATAGAATCATAGGGTTGGAAGGGATCTCCAGGGTCATCAACCCCCTGCAAAATGCAGGAAATTCACAAATACCTCCCCCTCCACACCCCCAGGGACCAATGTTCCATGCCCAGAAGATGACAAAAAAACCCTCCAGGATCCCTGGCCAAACTAGCCTGAAGAAAAATTGCTTGCTGACCCCAAAGTGGCAATCAGCATTTCCCTGGGTGTGTAAGTAAGGACCACAAGAACTAAGCACTGAGGCAACCCTTCCTGACCTTCCTCTCATGATCTGCCTAAGTTCATGTGTGGTAGTATTCACTTTTAAAAATTCAATGTATGGCTTTCACCAGTGTGTCCTCTGTGTGTGGTGGACCTCCTGATGGCACCCGGGTTTGGGCCACTGTGTGACACAGAGTGTTAGACTGGAAGGGCCTTCACCTGATCCAACATGGCTTCTCTTATGTCCTTATGTTCTGGTGAGATCTTTTGGTTCTAGGCTAATTGAATCAAAAGGGGGGACATGACAGAAGTTTATAAAATTATGCATGGATTGGAGAGAGTTGACAAAAATATATTTTTCTCCCTCTCCCAAAAGACTAAAACTTGAGGGCATCCAATGAAGCTGATGGGCAGTAGGCTCAGGACAGACAAAAGGAAATACTTACCAAGAGAGTGATTAAAATGTGGATTTCTCTGCCACAGGATGTAGTGATGGCCACAGGAATAAATAGCTTTAAAAGGGGATTACATAGATTCAGGGAGTTTTTGGATGATACTGGATCCTGGCCCAGGGCTGGAGGCTCAAGTCTCCTCCAAGACAAGTATTGCCTTTTATCAGCTCTGCCTGTTCCTCAAAAAGTATAATCTGGTCGCACTGATCCATCTCTGATCACATCCATATTAGATTACTGTAATGCATTCTCCACAGGGCTGCCTTTGACAATGGTTCAGAGACTTCAGCAGCCAAGCTACTGTCAGGGGCTGGTTACAGGAATCATATCACCCCTGTGCTGACAAAGCCACAGGAATTAGGTTACCCATCTGTTTTGGGGCACAATTCAAATTGCCGGTTCTTACCTTAAAAGCGCTGAATGGCTTGGGGTCAGGGTGCCTGAAGGACTGCCATACTATCCAACCTCGGCAGGAGGGTGGGGTAGAAATCCAATGAAAAAAAATAAAATAAAAACAACCTGCCAGTTAAGGTCTGCCTCTTAAATCCTGCTCTTTGTGGCCCTGCCTCAAGAGGTGAGGCAAGTGGCAACTACCGACAAGGCATTTTCTGTGGTAGCACCTTGCATTTGAAATGTTCACTGCCACAGGAAGTGGTGACAGCTACAAGCATGGACGGCTTCAAAAGGGAATTAGATAAGCATATGGAGCAGAGGTCCATCAGTGGCTATTAGCCACAAGGTATAGATAGGGGCTCTGGGGCAAGTGATGCTCTGTCTTCTTGGTGCTTGTGGGGGGGGGGTCAACAGTGGGAGGGCTTCTAATGTCCTGGCCCCACTGCTGGACCTCCTGATGGCACTGGTATTTCTGGCCACTGTGTGACACAGAGTGTTGGACTGGATGGGCCTTTGGCCTGATCCAACATTGGCGTCTCTTATGTTCTTATGTTCTCTCCTTTGAGAATTGCTTGCCCCCTACTTACTTGTAGGTGCCAGGCCCAAACACATCTTTTTGCCTAGGCTTTTAATTAAAGATTTTATCTTACTAGCTTTTAACTGTCTGCTTCTCTTTTATGGACAGTTCTCAAGTCGTTGATGTCCAATGGCTTGTTTTTATATTGTCAAATTGTTTTACTTGTAAGCCACCTCGAGCAGGATTCTGAGGCAGTGGCCCTTAAATATCCTAAATAAATTAATAAATAATACACATACAGAAATCTGTTTTATGTGCTGATAACCATTGCTGGAACAGGGCATCTGGTTTTTCCATTATGGTGTCTTCAATTCCCAATATCACCACCACCACCACTTTCTCCCTGGTTAGCATTGTATCAATGCTTCTGAGATCAAGATGTCATGGGGAAGCTTACAATGACTGTCAAGTCCCCCCCCCCAAAAAAAAGAAATGTCAAAGATGGAAGCAATCAGCAGTAACAAGGATTCTTGGTGTCTCAACTACTGTGCAATTTCAGCAGATCTTTTTCTAGTTATCATAAACCGGCGAGGTGATGATTATCCCGATACTTGTCTGGCTAGCATGATTTGACTCCTAACAGACACATCTTTCTATTCTACACCTAAATTACATGAAATATTCATACAGGAAAAGGAAGAGAGAAAGACAGTCTTATGGGAAGAGCCAGCAGCACAAGGCTTCAGTGCCAATTATTTTTTTGTTTTGAAGAAACCACCTAGTTTAAACGGCACGAAGTACAATGATGTGTATGCTGACTACAAAGCAAATCCCACAGAAGTCAGTGATTCCAAGGTTTAGAATGTTTGGAAATTAGGCCAATTTGCACATTACAAACTCCTTATGTACCCCGTGGTCCTTCAACAGACATGGATCTGAGAATTCTGTGCTCTGAGGTTCATGTGGGTTTGATTCCAATTGGTACCACAGCGCATGAGGAGAGAAGACTTGAGCTTTCTCCCCTGAACCATTTTTGTAACTTGAAATTTGCTGAGCGATTTGCTATTTGCCCAACTGGGGAAACTCAAATGTAACTCAACACTATATTCAGGTTCCCCAGTGAAGCAAAGAGCTGCTCCCCTAGGCCATTTCAGGCTGGGAAAATGGCTTAAGCTCCTTATTCATCATAGGACTCAAATACACAATATTGATGTGTATGCTGACTACAAAGCAAATCCCACAGAAGTCAGTGATTCCAAGGTTTAGAATGTTTGGAAATTAGGCCAATTTGCACATTACAAACTCCTTATGTACCCCGTGGTCCTTCAACAGACATGGATCTGAGAATTCTGTGCTCTGAGGTTCATGTGGGTTTGATTCCAATTGGTACCACAGCACATGAGGAGAGAAGACTTGAGCTTTCTCCCCTGAACCATTTTTGTAACTTGAAATTTGCTGAGCGATTTGCTATTTGCCCAACTGGGGAAACTCAAATGTAACTCAACACTATATTCAGGTTCCCCAGTGAAGCAAAGAGCTGCTCCCCTAGGCCATTTCAGGCTGGGAAAATGGCTTAAGCCCCTTATCTCCATTCATCATAGGACTCAAATACACAATATGCCTGACATGCATTGGGTTACGAGTGTGCATCCAGACTCACAGTTAGAGTGCGATGAGGGAGCTCACTTTGAACAACACTCACAAAGTCAGTGCTGCAAAGGAACGGTGGGGGGGGGGAGAAAGAGCTTCCATTTCCCATCCTGTCTGGTTTTTGCCAGTAGAAACACTGTGGAAGAGCAACCGGAACCTCCATCTCCCCCTTGACATGCTCCCTTATAGCACTTAACAAATGAGCTTTGTTTAAGGTGAGCTCCCATGATGTATGTCTGATGTGTGTTGGACAGATCATGTATTTAAGGCTCAGGTGACTATACAGACATGTGAAGAATGCCAGGGCCTTGTAGTGTGTAAATTGGCCCTGTCAAAAATTAAAACCAATCAGGTAGTTGGGTTCCAAAGGATGTCTTATAATCTCCTGCCCCAAAGCAAGGACACCTGCCCACTAGAACTAGGCTTACCAATCTCCAGGTGGTGGCTAGACATCTCCTGGGATTACAACTGATGTCCAGGCGACAGAGATCAGTTCACCTGAAGAACATGGTCACATTGGAAGATGGACTGTAGGGTATTATAACCCATTGAAGTCCCTCCCCTCCCCAAACCCCGCCCTCCTCAGGCTCCACCTCCAAAATCTCCAGGTATTTCCCAACCCAGAGCTGGCAACCCTAACTGGAACCCACAATTCAACCTAAAAGCCTCAAGAGTAACCAACGCATCCATGGACACATCAAGAAGTAATGGGTTCAATGGGCAAGCAAAAATGTGTAGTCTGACATTAATCCTCTAAATTTTCAGGAGTTAGAACCTGGAGAGATTGCTTGGAGGTGTGTTAGTCTTGCCAATGGGCCTGCAGAAATGTGCTCTGTCGCTTTAATGGAGGCTTAATAAGATGCTATTTACCAGGTGATGTTATTTTCCTCCATAGCATGAAAAGTTGCAACTGCCCATTTCTACATTGTTGTGTACCAAGGGAAACCGTGCACGTGGCCAGGCTCGCACGTGGCCATGCGAACAGGCCAAGCTTCGCATCCAAAGACAATAGAAGTGTAGGATCCAAGAACTAGCCAATCGGCCAGCCCGGATCCTAAAAGGAACCAATGGTGGGAGTTGTTTGTAAATAAACCTATCATGGGTGTTGGGTGTGGTTAGAATGGGAATATAAGTGAGCCATGGGCCCCGCTGGTTATCTCGAGTTCTCCTATGCATGACTAAAGTATGAGCTGAAATCATTACGCTATGCCTCAGTCTCAGTACTTTATATACATGTTAAAGGGACACACCATTTTTCTTCAGACCTCTTGGCAACTCTGGGTGTAATTTCTATCTATGAGGGTATTTTAAGAGTCAAGGCAGATTTGCCAGGGGGTTACTGCTTAAAATTATTTTGGAATTGGAATTGTTGATATATGGAATTGGCTTGTTGATACATGACTTGCTCCCCGCAATGCATGATTATAGAAAGAGCCAGTGTGGTGTATTGGTTAGATTAGGATCCGGGAGATCCAGGTTTGAATCTCCACTCTGTTATGGAAACTCATTGGGTGACTGGGCCAGCCACTCTCTCTCAGCCTAATCTAACCTCATAGGATTGTCGTGAGAATAAAATGGAGGAGGAAGAATAATGCTTTAAGTTGCTTTGGGTCTCTGCTGGAAAGGAAAGCAGGATATAAATTAGGAGCAGTCAGGGCTATTTTGGGGCAGGAACGCACAGGAATGGAGTTCCGGCTGGCTTCAGGGTTGACCGCGCCCACTACAGCCAAAACCTCTGCATGTGTGGCTACAGAGGGAAGGCCTGGAGAGTGACCCCCCCGGTGTCTCCGAGGCGGGTGGGCCAGGGGGGCCCCTGGAAGGATCGGGAGGCATGCCTTCCCCAGCTCGTCCAAGGGCTAGCTTGCCCAGGCTCCCCACAGCTGCAGGGCACCCAGGCAAGCCAAGGGAAGGCATGGGGGTGTGGCTTAATATGCTAATGATATGCAGTATATTTATTTATTTATTTTTCGCATTTATACCCCGCCCTCCCCTAATGGGCTCAGGGCAGCTAACTGGGGCAAGGTAAAACCTTGCCGTGATAAGAGCAGCAGACTCGAATCTGGAGAACTGGGTTTGAGTCCCCACTCCTCCAAATGAAGCCTGCTGGGTGGCTTTGGGCAAGTATCAGAGTGTGGCCTAATATGTGGCCTAATATGCTGTAGCCTATTATGCTAATGAGTTCCTGCTTGGCTTTTTCTACAAAAAAAGCCCTGGGAGCAGTTCAAGATTTTAGGGGGGCTCCAGGCAGAGAGTTCCCAGGGGTCCCCTTCACTCACCCATGTGTCTCACTTTGTGCCTCTGCATCCTTCCTTGCCCGGCTCACAAGCCCTCCAGCATGGCGTAGTGGTTAAGAGCAGCAGACTCAAATCTGGAGAACTGGGTTTGATTCCCCACTCCTCCAAATAAAGCCTGCTGGGGGACTTTGGGCCAGTCACAGTTCTGTATCAGAACTCTCTCAGCCCCACCTCCCTCACAAGGTACCTGTTGTGGGGAGAGGAAAAGAAGAAGGAGAGGAGATTGGATTTATACCCCACCCGTCACTACACGATGGAGTCTCAGAGCAGTTTACAATCCCCTTCCCCACAACAGACACCTTGTGAGGTGGGGCTGAGAGAGCTCTTTCGAGAACTGCCCTTGAGAGAACAGCTCTGAGAGAACTCATGACTGACCCAAGGTCACACCAGCAGCTGCATGTGGAGGAGTGGGGAATCAAACCTGGTTCTCCCAGGTTAGAGTCCGCGCTCCTAACCACTACACCAAATTGGCAACTGTTAGCTGCTTTGAGATTCCTTAGTATAAAGAAAACCTGGTATAAAAACCAACTCTTCTTCTTCTCCCATGCCCATGCTCACAGCCACCTGCACTGCCCACAGCCCTTTCCCTGATGGCAGAGGGCAGTGTATGCAGCAGGGGTGGTGAAGCACTCAGAGGCGAGCTGGCAGAGAAGTGGCATGTTGGGGCATCGGCAGCTGTGGGCCCCACCAGAAGCCCTGGACCTGGCAGCTGCCCCACCTAAGGGTATGCTGATGCCAGCCCTGATATAAATGTCTGTGAGAGGAGAGTTTGTACATATATAATGTGAACTGCCAGAGAGAGGCACAAATGCAAATAAAATTGCATTGATTTTGATCCAGCATTTTTAGAAAAGATATTTGTACACACAATTAGGTTTCCTCTTGGATAATTTACTTTTGTTCTTGCTCATTGCTTTCCCTAGTCAGTCAGCTTGCCAATACGGAGTTGCTGCTGGGCTGAGGGACTGAGCCTCCCTTTTATCCCCCCCCCATTATCCCCCCCCCCCCGGTGATTTACATGGAGAACGGGGGCTGTCATGACTGCCATAATCAATGAAATTGTCACGCTAATTCAAACTCCCTTGTCTGAAAACTGGATTAGCCGCGTATCTGCCCTTAAGGGGAAAGTGTCAAAGCTGCTAGGCTAGACCTAAAAATAGGAGACGTCACGGTCTCTATTGATCCACTTGCAGAGTGCGGGATACCTAGTCAGGTGCTTCGCAGGCTCGGTTATGTTTGGAGATGCAAAAAATAATGACATGTTTAGAATCCGTTATGGGAAAGAGCTTAAACATGAGACAGCTGTCAAAATAGGTCGAAACGCAGGGCAAGCCATCATCACAATGCCCCTTTAATTGCTAGCTTGGGATGTGTGGCTGACAGCCTCAGAAAACTTGTGCAGCAATTTAGTACCACGCTCCGATGCAAGCTGTTTCGTAGCCTCTCTGTGTGTATCCCTTTTGATTTAGCTGTCTCAGTTACAAGACATTTAAAACTGTGCACACTTGCCTCAGCTATGTGGGATCAGATGTAAGTTTTAGGTTCACCCAAGCAGAATTTTTTGCTTGCCCCTTGCTAGGTTCGGCTGGGCTACTTCCATTCATTTCAGTCCAAACGGCAAGGAATGGGGATTGGAGACTGCACAACAGAACTACTTGAGGTGAACTGTACCCTATTACTATTCAGCAAGTATTGCAGGGACCATAGAGGACGTTGCTGTGATAAAAATGGGAAACAAGATTAGTGAAAAGGCTGGGGTGGGCGAGAGAAAAGAAAAATCCTAACAGTGTTCCCATATAAATCCACAGTTTGGGCTATATCATTTTGTAAAACATAGCAGAGAACTGAAAGGGGAGGCAATAAAACTGGCTACAAATTGGGTAGAATTACTGGCTACCCTGCCGGAGAGCCATCTGTATTCACTAGTACTGGAAGTAATAACAACCAATAGCATCACCAAGGGCCATTTTGATTTTTCATCTAGGGAAAATGCACATTAATTATGTGTCAGTTGTCACATGTGATGATTGCACCTGTGAATCTTGCATTTCATGTACAAGCAATGGCCAGTCATAGCACCCCCACTGCATGATCATATGGTGAAGAAGACTGATGTGATTTTCATGCATTTTTGTACAGGAAGTGCTTGCCATGTGAGAGAGCAAATGTGCAATGGTCGATGCATTTAAACAAGAATGGGGCAAATTGAGTGTGATTAACTGAATTGTAACTGCCAGTCTGCCAGGGAAATTTAGGGCATGCCTACTCAGGAGTTTCCAAGACTCTGGCCTCTACTTCCGGCACTATATGAAGAGGACTTGTCCCTCCAGAAGCAGAAACATTTTGCAGAAGGAAAAGTCACTTAACAGCTTCATGCCTGCCTTTGGATGAACTTCACACAAAACATAATTCACTTGTGGAACTCTTTGATGTAATATTGGCCACTACCCCAAGGGGGTTAGATACATCCATGGAGCGTTGGTCACAGTGGCTAGTCACCATGATGGCTAAATGGAACCTCAGTGTTCAGAGGCAGTATACCTCTGAATGCTGGTTGCTGAAGGGCAGCTACAAGGGGAGGTTTTGGCCTCTTGTGCCCCTCCTGTGAGCTTTCTGGGCACCTGTTTGTCACAATGAAAAAGACGCTGGAATGGATAAACCATTGGTCTGATGCAGATAAATGGAGCCAGCATGATGCAGTGCCAGTGGTGAAGAGTGGTGGACTCTAATCTGGAGAACTGGGTTTGATTCCCCACTCCTCCACGTGAAGCCTGCTGAGTGACCTTGGGTCAGTCACAGTTCTCTCAGCCCCACCTTCCTTGCGAGGTGTCTGTTGTGGGGAGAGGAAGGGAAGGATTTCTTAAGGTAGAGAAAAGCAGGGTATAAATACGAACTCTTCTATTTGAGATCAGTCAATGATATGGTGGCACACAAGAGTCTTGCTAAAACAATTCAAGCAGATGAAACTGCAGAATAAGGCTGGGATTGAACAATGGAGAATGAAGTCTTTAAATGGTATCTAGTTTTATTATACAATTTTTCAGTCACACAGATCAGGACTCCTGAAGACACTACATGATGCAAAACTAGACAATGGTCTTAGTAGTCAGCAATGCTGTTCTTATATGCAGGAGATGGTAACCGATCCAGCATCTATGAGCTATAGAATTTTTTTAGGTAATTTGGTCATATACAAGATGCAATTATTAGCTGGATTTTGTATTTGACACATAGCTATTAGCAGATGTAGTGTTAGATGGGTGTGATTTTGGTTACTGTGCCAGAATACAAAACAACCCCTGTGTAGAATATATTAGTCAGAGAATGACATTCTTTAAATTGTTAATTTAATCTAGGGGTGTCTCAAAATGCTAAATTTCATGGCATTTCATTATTTTGATATGAAATGGGTTACTCCAATGTAAAAACGCTGGCATTTTTACGTTGTAATTTTTGGTCTGAATGTTTATGGAATTCCTTGTTCAAAGAATTGAGGCTGTTTCCACGTTGAGGCTTTTATCTACCTTGGCTTCCTTCCAAACAAGAGTGCTTTTTCTTGAGCATCCATACAATGTAATCCTCCATGTGTCCACCTCCACGGTCTCCCTTGGTTTGCTCTAACGTTTCCCAAACCTGCTTTGGTAGATCATCCCAGAAAGACTGCAGTCTAACCATGTTTGTATGTGGATGGGAAGGTGTGGTTTTTTGAGTCCCCCACCCACATCAGTATCAATTCACTGCTGTCCAGTTACCACTTCTATTATTTTTTTTTTTGCAGCTGCTCCTGTGTTCAAGAGCGGCTTCTCTCTTTGGCAATGAAAAATGTTGCAGCATGGTCTTTTATGGTTGGTTTTCAGTGGCCTGTTTGGTTTTGTTGTATTGTTTTAGTTGTGAGTTGCCCAGAACAGGTCCCTGGGAAATGGCACACAAATTTTCTAAATAAATAAAAGGAACAAAGGAAATAAAAGGAACAAACAAAGCTACATCTTTTCTGTATACAGATGTGGCTTGTTTGGATCCTAACCCATTAACAATACTTATAATGTATACATGCCTTTTTCAGTCTAGGGTTGCCAGATTCCCCCCAGGCCACCAGCAGGAAATGGGGGAGGGGTAGAGTTGCCAGATCCAGGTTAGGAAACTCCGGGAGATTTGAGATTTGGGGGTGGAGTCTGGGGAGGACAGGAACCTCAGTGGGATAGAAGAGGAAGGAGGAGGAGGAGGAGGAGTTGTATTTATACCCTGTTCTTCACTCCGAGTCTCAGAGTGGTTTACAATCTCCTTCCCTTCCTCTCCTCACAACAGGCACCTTGTGAGGTAGGTGGGGCTGAGAGAGTTCTGAGAGAACTGTGACTGGCCCAAGGTCACCCAGCTGACTGCATGTGGAGGAATGGGGAATCAAACCTGGTTCTCCAGATTAAAGTCTGCCACTCTTAAACACTACATCAGGCTGGCTCTTCATGCCATAAACTGCACCCTCCAAAGCATCCATTTTCTCCAGGGGAACTCTGATCTCTGTAATCTGGAGATAAACTGTAATTCTGAGGGATTGCCAGGTCCCACCTGGAGGCTGGCATCCCTACATTTTCACGAAATGCCAAAAGCGCGTCACAGGCATTACCTTAATAATTCTTACAACAACTCTGGAAGTTAGACCACATATAGCTAGAGACGTTTCCACCGTGCAGTTATGGCATGTGCAATTAAAATGAAATATATGTTGTCTTTTCTGTCCCCTATCTAAAAGTGTAACTGTAAATCACTTTGAGCCCACTTGTGGGGAAAGCGATTAATAAATCGAAAGTATTATTATTATTATTATTATTATTATTATTATTATTTTTTTATTTCCTTATTGCAGTAGGGCTGCCAGGTCTCCTGCTATAGGTCTCTCGGCAACCTAGTAGGTTGCATAGCTATGCCTGAAACACTGGAGGGAAGAAATGGGAATGGGGAATTTGAGGCTAAACCTGGAAGTGACATCACAGGATGCTGTAGGATTTGCAAAACTCTATGTAAGCAAGACAGCATGATGCCAGTGTTGTGCCAACCCCCACCCCTGCTTGGTTAATTGCAGAAACCCACAAGTTTTCATCCTGGAGGGACCCAATCTCTATATTGCATCATGTGGAAATCAGCCCTATTTTCACTCTGAAACTCCTTTTAGGGAGAATGGTACTCACCATCCTCCCAGCACTGCGGTCCTGATCCAAATTCTTCCCACCGCTGCAGCTTCTGTTAAAAGAAATTTAAAGATCTAGGGTGATCTAAATCACAGATCTCCAGTTTCTCATTTAGTTTTGCCCACACACAGAGAACTGAAGCCACAAGCCCCTTTCCTAAAGTTACTCAGCGAGCATGGCTACATTTAGTTTTGAACTTGGAACTTATCTGGTCTACACAATACAGTTGACCATATTCCAACTTGGTGATGTGATCCTGAGCATGAGTGCTTGCCACCACTATTATGGGGGTGGGGACATGGGGGGGGGACATTGCCATGATGGCGTTACATCACTTCCAGTGAATCCTAGGAAGTGATGTCATCACCCTGTAGGCATTGCTGGAAACTCTATTGTAAAACCACAAAGTTTCCTAGAGAGGCATGATATTACACTTACAGCATTTTTCCCTTCATTTTTCTCCCACTGGCCAACAGAGCAGCAGTGGGCAGCAGGGGTTGCTGGTGGAAGGTCTCCTGCCGTGGTGGCAACTCTAACTATTGATCATGCAAACATTAATTGTCGAAAAATGGCATAAAGGATTTTAAAAGACCCTTTCCCCATTGTGTTCTGTCCTCTTTGTCTTGGAGTTCTGTAGATTCCACATCCCATTTGTCAGTGCTAATTTCCCTTTCCTTTCATTTATTAGCTCCATTGACCAGAGGTCTTAAGCCAAACATACAAACAGCTGTCAGTGCTAATTTTTAAAGGGAAGCTGGAGAACTTATATCTAAAGCCAGCATTTTGAAGGAGAACCATAGACACACAAAGGGCTAAATAGTCTCCATACACTTCAACCACTTTGGAATCAGAACTCTCTGCCCAGCAGCAAATGAAAGCCCTGCTCCCTGGGAATAAAATGCCAACCTTCTCAGTGGCAGTACGCAAATGCTGTAATTGCCAGGGGCTAAAAAGCTTGTGGGAAGGAAGGCGGCATGGTGTAGCCTGATCTCATCAGATCTTGGAGGCTAAGCAGGGTCAACATTTGGATGGCAGACCACCAAGGAAGACTCTGCAGAGGAAGGCAGTGGCAAACCTCCTCTGCTTCTCTCTCGCCAAAAAAGCCCTTACTTGATGGATCACCATAAGTTGGTTGTGACTTGGTGGCACTTATGTATGTAAAAAAAAGAGAGAAATCCTCACAGAAATCTTGAGGTGGATTTCTGAGGTGGCAAGCTACCAACTCAATATGCCAAGTGCGTGTGGTGGAAATGAACACATATGTAATTTGAAAGCACATATCTCCCCATGAGGACTGTATCTTCTAGACTAGGGCTTGGATATGTAGACTTTGCATGAGTGCAAAGATTTCTGCCCATGGAACGTGATTTTCCCACCTCCTCTCTCTCACAACAGCTTGAAATGCCCCCTGGAATTATGGTCCTGGGGATCATCTCTCTCAGGAACAGGATTTCAGGGGGCATTTCACATTGCTACAGGAGAGGGGAGGCAGGAAAATCATGTCCCATGAGCAGGAATCCTTGCACTTGCAGAAACTTTAGGCTGGATCCAACCCTAGACCTCAAGATTTAATCACGGCACCATTTTTTAAAAAAAACAAAACCTGAACACTGCTATCTGTCTCAGAAGAACAGTATTTATGCTTCATTCTCCACATAAATCTCTTGAAGCAAATTATACTATGTCTACCTACTTTTTGGCAGCAGTTTAATCTTACTAAATTTATGATTAACAGAGAGGAAGTCTAGCCATTCTTATTTGTTTAGCTGTTGATTGATCTCCACCTGTATGACCATGTAGGTAGGATATTCATAAGGTATAATAATACTTTTATTAATTACCAAATGGTAGAGATGGAACCCTATCTGCTTCCAATTTGCAAGCAGTGAATCATGTCAAGGTAGCAAAGTTCCCCCCCTCCACTCCTTAACAATGAGGAACCAAGGTGGTATGATTTAAAATGTCAGGCTGTGGGAAGGATTCTTGTAATTGCTCAGCCTGAATATAGCTATATAACTGAGCAGCCATTTGGAGACAGGCCAACCAATAAGATGGCTTCAGAAGACTACACCAGAGGTTTTTAACCTGTCATAAGGATTTTATTTGCTTTTAAATTGTATCTGCAAGGTGAGGGCTTCCAGAGTGCTATTAGGTCCTTGATATCAGTACAAAGGGAATTTTTTAAAAGAAGTCTTTTGTTTTATAACACTATCTACTTCCTTGTTCTTTTCTGTGTTTGGCTTTAGTTCATTTTGGAGTAGATGAAGAAAATTCTGTGGATTTTACAAAGATGTGCGTAGGAAAAGTGTCCCTATTATCTGCTGCACTAACTGGTCGTAGTCTAAGGCCACCCACTGGACATGCTGATGTAAATACCTGGTTCAAATTTTGGCTCAGCTGTGAATTTCCTACACCATTGTTTTAAATGTTGGCTCAGCTGTGAATTTCCTACACCATCATCAAACAAGTTACTTTGCAGCTTCAGGCTTCCCCTCCCCAACATTTAAAATATATTCTGTACTATGAACCTCTCTTCAAGTACCACATCCATAAAGTTTGCCCTATTTTATCTTCACAACAACTTTGTAACATAGGTTATGCTGAGTGACAATGACTGGCCCAAGGTCACACCTCAGTGGAAGTTCTGCCTTGTGTGCTTCCAGTTCAAGTTCAGAACTGGATCAACTATGTACCATACCAGCCTCCAATATGGGGACAGCAACATTGCCCTACTTTACAATAGTATGTGTCAGGGCTACAGAAAACTAGAAGCAGTAGCCAGAGAATTGGCTGGCCAGTTCAAATAAATCTATTAGATCATATCCCCATTGCTACTTGTTGGATACTGCTTTCTCAGGATTGCTAGATCACAGTGGTACAATGTCCATAGAAGCCACAGGTAGCAGAATTCCCAATTTAGGGTCTAGGCTTTAGACTAGACACCCCCAACTGTGTAGGTGGAGGAAAACCAGGACTGGCTCTTTGCTTTGGGGAACAGGTGTTTCAGGGAAGACGCAAGTGGACATTAGGAAACACATTAATGGGCACTATGATGTCCACGGGTGCCATGTTGGGATTCACTGCTCCATACCTAGCAACCACTCCCTTTAACCACGCTGAATTTTGATCAGCCTTCCTAGAATGTCTCCCTTCTCCTTTCCATAGCATATGGTCCCTGTTCATTATGCATTTGTTTCTTCACAGCTCCATCATAGGGCTTAACTAGATGGTGGAATATCTGTAACTTAAACTTTTCAGCACTTTTCCAGATAAAAATAGCTGTGAGGGACCCAGATTCGATTCAGATTGGAACTGCAGGGTAAGGGGAAGAGGGTTTGACTCTTCACAGTCCATGACTTTTGGGGCTGGAAACAACACCTTGTGTAATAGGCAGAGAAGAAATAGTCTCAGTGCCACAATGGAGGTGGGGGGGAAGGCCAACAAAATGGAGTCTTGAGGTGGATCACCAAAGTTGTTTACTTGCATGAAACCATGAGTTTCCCCAGTCATGCAGAATCACAGTAAAATAGATCTTTTTTTTAGCCTTTTCCTGTGTCTTTTGTGAGATTTTGTTCCCATCTAAACCAACAATATTCCATTCCTTCGAAGCTGGACTGCCACTGTTTAATTCCCAAATATCTGAACACTCCAGCTCAACCAATGAAAGTTAGATGCTTTAGCTTCACAAGTGTCATATAACATAACACTGTGTGTGTGTGTGTGTGTGTCTGTGTGTGTGTATGAAGCATTCTCCCAAGAAGATTTCTATCTTTTCTGAAGTCCTGGATTTCACTTGAAGATTTTACATAACCTTTACAGACTGCAGGTTAATTACTGCTTAGTACTTGACTCTTGCATTCCACCACCTCCTCCCTAACATGTCAATTAATTCCCTCATTAACTCCTATCCAGTCTCTGAGGGGAAAGGGTGTTTTCCTCCTTAGTCTGAGACATACATAGATTTTAAAATAGATTTAAATACATAGTTTTGCATGTATTTGAAAATGCTGTACCACAGATGCAAAAAGACGTCAGCTTGCTTTTCACTGGAGGGCCATAAGATTTCCAATAGGGTTTGGGCAGCTTCTGTGGTCATGGAAATTCTCTCTTCTGTTCTAAGCCAAACCACAGACTATCAATGCAATGAAGCACCCTGGGCAAAGGAACCATTTAAAATTCCAACAGCATCTTAGCAACAGCACGAAGTTCTGAAACAGGGTCACCCCGATTGACAAGAACATGGACATTTGCCTATTTCCCACAGCGCTTTGCACCATGCTATTGTACAATTGTGCTACTGCTTGGGAGCAACTGAGGTGAATCGCCAGTCTTTTGTATGCATGAAACCATGAGTTTCCTCAATCATGCAGAATCACAGTAAAATTTTCTCTCCTGGACAAGGTATTCTCTTCTTGCCAGACATGTTCCTTCAGTAAGGTTAGGTTGCGGTCAGATGGAAAAATTAGTTACTGTTACTGTAAGCTGTGGGGTACTTCATACAGTACATAGCAAGTTTGTAATCATATTTTGATGAAATGGAGAGGATTGTGCATTTAGATTTTTGCAGATTCCATGAACACAGGAAAAATCTACCCAAAATTTATCACTTGTATAATGATCCCAGATTAATTTCGCCTGCTGTGTTCAACAGCAATCCTGTTCACAGGACTGTCCTTTTACCAATATAACAGAAAGAAAATTTGAATGCAACTTTCCCACCTATATGTGCACATGGGACCATTTGAATATTTTAGTAAGCCATATCTTCTAGTCCAATATTTACAGATGAAAATGCTTGTCTCTTGGATGATATCCTTATTCTTATAACATGGGTCACTGTCCCACACTTCCCTTCCACTGCCATCAGGGATGGTCTTACCCGTAGGGCATCAAGGACAGTTGTACCAGGTTCCATGCTGGGGCAGCCAGGCTGGGAGCCCCCTAAAGCCAGCTGCCCAGATACTGCCCTGAAGCCCCACCATTGTAGAGTCACTGCTGGTCTCCTATGTTCCTTGTGTTTTGCCCAGGGCCCCAGAATAATTCAGACTACCCCTGGTTGCTATGACCCTTGGAAGAATGTTCCACACTATCTTCTGCATTTGTTTATTCTCCAGCAGCCTGTCCTCCACCACTTCCAAAGCAAAGAGCGTGTTTCATTTAAGGCCTAAAGTCTGTTTTCGGTAGCTTGAAATACACCTCAGAAGCTGTAATGGCAAGATGTGCCCTACATGGTGCCATGTTGTTCATGTGCATGTATGAGGTTGCTCCTATTACACTAGTCTCCTTGGTCTGGAGTGTTTTGTCCCACTGAATATCAGACCCATGGGCATCCAATGGATTAATGACTCAATATCTGACAACATTCTGTGTCTGCGACTTGAGCCAGGACTTCCCCAAGTTCCTGCTGCCCAGTTTGCCTGCAAGAGTGGATTGGCTCCAAAGAATCCAGGAGAGTGCTTTGTGTACTCTTCTAGCCCTGGGACTGTAACCTCGTTGTATTCTCCCTGTAATGGAATCACTTCTAGTTGATACTGATCCACTTCCACTGTACTAACCAACAGCCTAGCCACAGAAGCTTCCTGTGGGCGACCAATGGTAGTTGTGGGGCAGGGACATGGAGGGCTGGTGTTGGCCAAGAGCATTACACTGCTTCCAGGGAAAATTCAGATGTGATGTCAGTCTACTCTAGGAATCACCAAAAATTCTATGGCTTTACCATAATGTTTCCAGCAATTCCTAGAATGCAGTAACACCATGTCTGGGTTTTCCCCAGAAGTGGTGTAATGCTGTCAGCTAATGGTGATTTTTTAAAAACTTGTTTCCCCTCCTTCCAGCTGCCAGTGCAGTTGCAGGAAATGAGAGCCAGTAGCAGGGAACACACTGCTCCCAGCAGGAACCTGGCGACCCTAGTCATAATGCCTTTCTGTAGACTTATCTATCTATGGTGCTGCCATATGTGTAGCATTATGTGCTGTTCTGGCTGACATATTTTTAAAGGGCATTGTAATGCCGGCAAATATGCAGAAAACAGCAATCAAAATGAGTGCCCATGGCTACAATAAGGTTACTAGGTTGTGTACCACTTTGGTGTAGTGCCAGTTTGTAGCCGTGTACCAGTTTGGCGTAGTGGTTAAGAGAGGTGGACTGGAGAAGTGGGTTTGATTCCCCATCCCTCCACATGAATCCAAATGGGTGACCTTGGGTCAGTCAGTCACAGTTCTCTCAGGGCTCTCTCAGCCCCACCCAGCTCACAGGGTGTCTGTTGTGGGGAGAGGAAGGGAAGGAGATTGTAAGCCGCTCTGAGACTCCGAGTGAAGGGCGGGGTATAAATCCAACTCTCCTCCTCCAATTCCTCCACCTCCTCTTCCTTCTCCTTCCTTTTAGTGATGTTGTTGATGATGACCTAGCAGTGAGGTGGCAATAGGAATATCTTAAAATTAGATTAAGAATGCAGATGATTTGCTAATGACAACTATGCATTGATTAAATTATTGGGCATGGGCAGCACATAAAATCCTAAATGTTAAATAATCTACATGATACTTTTTGGAACAGAGCTCTTAGTCTTCTCAGGCACAATGGTTAATGGAATGAAAGTTGGATTTGATTCTTGGTAGACATGGATAGAGAGAGTATGATTTGCATAGTGCAGGTTCAGTTCCCAAGACCATCAGGTGGCAAGGTTAGAAAAGAGTTCTGCCACAAACACTGCCCTCCTTAATTCTCTGAGGGCACACAATGGCTTCATATTTCATATTTTCCATAAGCATCTGATGGCTGACCTCAGGGGAAGTGTGCATGTACAAGTTACCTAGCTGTGTCGGCTGCTAGCTCCTTCTTAAACCCTTTATATTGTTCTACAGTCCTTGGAGACGTGGTCACTAAGACAGTCCTACCTTCAAGCATAACAGGCTACACATGATCCTCATTCTTTCAAATCCACCTTCCCACCACTGGGGAGATTAAAGCAGATGAGCTGAAAATCACTGCTAAGGTGACGTGATGGCTGCAGACAGCACCAGCGTGCTAGAGGCAGATGCTGCAGAACAGACTTCTGTTTAGTAGTAATATGTTTTTGCCAAGCAACAGGGACACAGCGGAACTCCTAGATTAATGGATGTTGCCTGAAACAATTGAATGAGCAAGGCAGCTGAAGCTTGCTGAAGTTATAAGGCCTGCAAATCTTCCCCAGTGCTTCCCAAAAGCCCCTTTTCCAATCCTCAGAAATAGCCATGGGATCTCTTCTGCTCTCCCAGCACAGTTGCCAGCCTGCCAAAGCGAAAAAAGGCCATTTGTCTTCATATGCCACAAAGTTATTCTTTAAATAGCATCAAAGCTTCTCCAAAGAAAGCATTGCCTTACATATACAGTATGTTGCTAAATGCCATTTGGCTTCTGATATCTTAATTATTCAACAGATTGTGATGTAAACTAAAATCTCAGTTAAAGCACTGAGCTGAGGACGAGGTTCATCTGACCATGTATGTGATGGCAATCAGGAATTAATATCAAAAGTGCACTCGGAATTTGAGATTTCCATTTTTTTTAGTTGTTCAGATGATGTATGTTGCATCCACCAACACCATGATATTAGGTGTATGTACACAGACTGAACTTCTCCTGGTTTCAGTGGGGCTTATTTTATTTATTCAGGCAGTTACACCCAGCTTTTGTTCCCAACGGAGACCCAAAGTGGCTTGTAACCAATGGTCTGACTCAGTATAAGGCAGCTTCCAAGCCAAATTAGAGATGCTATCAGGGCCTAATGGAGCAAAACTTTGCTTAGCTGTCAAAAGCTACCACCACTTTCCCCTTCCAGCAGGGATTTTTCCGAGCAGCACCACTGCGATTTCTACAGGGACAGATGCTGGCAGGACAGTCTTCCTCCTCCTCCGCAGGAGGGCAGAAGCATTCCCATTCAAGTAAATGCAACATTCATACCACCAAATATCTTTTCCTGCTACTTAAGGGTCTATCATATGGTAACCAAGCAGTCTCAGGCCTTTTCTGGCTTTAAGCTGGAACTTCGAAACACCTGGAAGCTGCATAAAAAGTACTTGCCTCTGGGGGGTCATTTTACCAATTCCAGACACTTTATTTTTTCTAGATACGGACCTTTCCATGACATACTTGGCCATGGCAATTGTGTAAATACTTGCTACTAGGAGGCAGAATAAAATAAACTAAATCAAGGCTGTGCTTAATTTCCCCTTGGGAATTTTTTGGTGGGTGACATGAGGTTTTGTGGGGTTATATGCCACCATGCCTATTTGCAATCCTAATATGTTTCGGCATTGCTGCCATTTTTAAAAAATGCTTCTTCTCCCTGAAGTGATCCCATTCCCAACCAACCAGGGATCATGCAGCTGCTGTGATAGTACCACAGAGCCAATCAGATTTTACTGGCTATGTGAAATCACATCATTTTAATAGTGGTTCTCAACAATGTTGTCTTTAGTCCACCCTTCTGCCATTTTTCTCTCGTTGTGGTCCTGTTTTCCCTAGGAGCTGATATGCTGCAGCTTTTTGCAATTTATGTCGCCTTTGGTCTCCTATTTCTCCATGTTCTCATGATGATGAAATACTTTGGCCACCAAATGAGAAGGGAACACTCACTGGAGAAGAAGACCCTGGTGCTGGGAATGATTGAAGGTAAAAGAAGAAGGGGATGGCAAAGGATGAGATGGTTATCCATGCCACGAACATGAAGTTGAGTGAACTCCAGAGGATGGCAGAAGACAGGAGGGCCTGGTGTGATGTGGTCCATGGGGTCACGAAGAGTCGGACTTGACTGTGCAACTGAACCACAACAACAACACATGCTGAAAAGTATAGTTCAGGTTGTAAAACCCCGAATTGCTTGCTGCAGTTTCCATTAAAAAAATTTTTTTTGTAGTGTTACACCGTTGCACTGTTCTGAAGTGGTATTATTTCTGTTTCTACTATTAGGTGACATCCCTAGAGTCCCAATGTAATAGTACTAAATGGCTTGGATCCATTGGAGCATTGCCTGCTGGGCTTAGGGAAAGCCCAAGAACAGTATGGGGGGGGGATTAGGAGCTACAGCAAGAGGTGGGAGGCAAAAAAATAATAATCACATTCTGTAAGTGGAAGTGCTTCCACCCTCATAAAAAACTCTGATGGATCCAAGCCAGTGTGGTTCAAACTGGAGAAAAAAATTGGAGGCAACCATCCACCAATGTCAATAAACAGAAACAGAGGCAGATTCATTATCACAATAGAACAGAACACCCAGTGTGGATGCTAAAACCTGAAAGGTAAATGGTTTCTGATTACGAGAAGATGCTCTATTACGATACAATACCAATCAAAGGTATGATTTCTAAAATATATAACCAATTGTACAATAACAACCTGGTCGGTCTGCTTAGCTACCAAGCAGCTTGGCATAAAGACCTCCAGCATGAGCTTTCCAATGAGCAGTGGTCACTTATATGGAAAACCCCTGTATATGTATCTAAAGCCATAAACATTCAATTACAAACTTTTAAATTTCTCTCTAGATGGTATGTGACCCAAACAAAACTAGCGCATGTCATTCACAATATTTCCCCAAATTGCTGGAAGTGTGATGTGGCAAATGGCACCTACTTTCACATTTGGTGGTTATGCAACTTGATCAAGCAATTCTTGTCTCAGGTACTCAAAGAGATGAAGCTAATGACCCTGTGTGATTTTCTGGAAACCCCGGAACTTATTCTCCTAAACCTCTGGGAGGATTGAAATGTACCTAAAATATGACAGAATTTAATTATGACCTTGATCACCGCGGCAAAAACTGTTATAGCCATGAAGTGGAAGGACACAACTCCCCCGCCCTACGGTACAGCAATGGCATTTGAAAATTTGGGATTACTTTATCCTAGATAAAATTACTTATGCAATTTCCGAAAGGCAATTGAATTCGGTAAGATGCACTAGTCTCCTCAAGAAATGGGCTGAGTGTCCATATGGATCTAAAGTCGCTGACCGGGACAAGCATCAAGAGATCAAGCGTTTTAAACGTGTTCCAAGTGAGGTCATTTGACCAACAATGAACAGTGAGTCGGGTTAAAGCGAAGACGGGAATATTAAAAAAAAGGTCCCTCCGGGAACAGCGAGCGAAGCGAGCAGGGGAGGGGCCCCTCCCATATGCAGGAACTAAAAAACGATTTACAAAGGGGGGAAGCAAAATAAAAAGTGTTGAAATCTGTTTTGAGAGACTTACCAGAGTGTTGATAGGTGCATAGGCGAAATTCAGAGACTTTAGCAAGTTTTTATAAAAGTAAACAATCCACAAAGATGGCGGGAAAGAAGACGGAGAAAGACAAACTAGCAAAAGTGGAAGCAGTAGGGAACATGAGCCCTCGACCGGAAGAGGGCACTGAGTTCTCCAAAATGTTGGCAGATACCTTGTGCTCTCTGCTGGACCAGATGACTAATATTAAACAGCAGCTGACAACTCTAAATCAGAATCTGACAACTCATCAGATCCAAGTGACTGAAACTTTAAAAATGACAGAGCAAACAGCTGAGAAGGTGAAGGAAATAGACGGCAACACTAAAAAAGTTAAGAAAAAGGTGCAAAAGCTGGAAAAGAAGCAAGCTTCGGAAGAATCCCAGCTTTTACTGGTGCAAATGGAGAAAGCAAATTTGGTCCTCCGGTTCCAAGAGGTCCCAGAATTAAAAGACGAGAATCTAAAGCAACACTTGAGTGAAGCATTAGCCCCAGTTATGGATTTGAAAGCAGAATATCTTGTAAACAAAATGGATGTGGTCTACAGAGCCTATTCCGTGTAGATCAAGAAGAATAATCTGCCTGGGGAGCTAGTGGTCAGATTCTCGAAGAGGCACGTGAGGGATTTAATCCTGAAATCAACTACAGGAACACCCTTGAAAATTAGGGACAACATTATCAGGATTTTAAAAGACATCCCATTTGAAATAAGGCTAAAGAGGAAGAAATACAAAGACTTAATCCTTTTTCTACAAACAAATAGCATTGCCTACAGATAGCAAATTCCAAAAGGCATCAGTTTTAAACTACATGATAAAAAAGAAAAGATTGACTCTGTCTTTAAAGCACATGAGTTCCTGAGAGTGCAGCTGGGAGAGAAAGCCGAGGATGCCAAGGAAGAAGATGACAGCAAATCCAGTGGCGGATTGGACTCGGGGTCTTCCAATGAGGACTCTATTTCCGATAAGGGAGCGGCTGCACCCAAACGTGCATATCAATTGAGGATTAGAAAAGATAAAACAAAGTGAAGGCTGAAGGACTCTGAATTGTGCCTTAAAATTCTGTTTTTATTATGGATGATGCTCTTGGGTTTCTCTTTAAACAGTTAAATTAATGGATAAAAAGATAAATAATTTAGCATAATCGACTATGTTCAAAGTAATACTAGCAATTTAAGATTAATACTTATATAAGCTGTTGTTATGATCTCCTATTCTTGGGGGTTTAGTTATTAGTGGTTTTCTTTCCTTTCTCCCTAGATGTAGTTCCCCCTTCCTGTTTTTTTGTTGTAGTTTGTAGTTCATTAAAAATGCAATAAAAAATCCCCTCCGGGGGGGCCAAAAACAATAAGAAATGGGCACCTTTTATGGAGTATAAGCTCCAAGCCTCCAATAAAGCAGGTAGTATACAAGACAAAGCCAACTGCATGTCGTTACTAGCTATCCGCTGAACCTTGAGTTGGTGTTACATTCAATTCAAACAACATGATGTTGCCTTTGTGACGTTTGACACTGATCTGGTTTCTATTGTTGTCACTGTTACCATGTTTCATACTGTTATTGTGCTTCTGCTAGTCTATATATGTGTTACCCTATGTTATATTGTATGAGGAACATTGCCTGAATCCTCCAGTTTCCTATGTATTGTTTGATATTCAATTTTGTTGTTGTTCAGTCGCACAGTCGAGACCGACTCTTCGCGACCCCATGGATCATCTCCCACCAGGCCCTTCTGTCTTCCGCCGTCCTCTGAAGTGGGCTCAATTTCATGTTCGTTGCATCGATGACACTGTCTAACCATCTCATCCTTTGCCGTCCCCGTCTTCTTTGACCTTCAATCTTTCCCAGCATCAGGGTCTTCTCCAGGGAGTGCTCCCTTCTCATTTGGTGGCCAAAGTATTTGAGCTTCAGTTTCATTAACTGGCCTTCCAGGGAACAGTCAGGGTTGATTTCTTTTAGGATTGACTGATTTGATCTTCTTGCAGTCCAAGGGACTCTCAAGAGTCTTCTCCAGCACCATAGTTCAAAAGAATCTATTTTTCGGCGCTCGGCCTTCCTTATAATCCAACTCTTGCAGCCATACATGACTACTGGGAATACCATTGCTTTGACCATGCGGACTTTTGTTGGCAGGGTGATATTCAATAAAAGTTATTTTAAAAAAAGCACAATGTCCACCAATGTATGGGTCCTTCATTGTAATTCCACATGCTGCTAATCCTGGAACAGCAGTGACTGGACTGCGAAGGATGGCCCAGTGTGGAATGGACCAAAGACAGCCCCAAGAAATGAAGCATGTTCAGTTTGCACTCAGCATGAGCTTCAGGAATCACCTGAAGAAGTATCCTGAACCACTTTTCAGTAACTGCAGTGACAACTTTGCCATTAAGGGGGGGGGGAAGCATCTGTTGACATTGTAATCGTTGAATTATGTATCTCGGTCCCGGTCACACGGGCAGGAAACCGCTTTTAGGATTGACTGATTTGATCTTTTTGCAGTCCAAGGGACTCTCAAGAGTCTTCTCCAGCACCATAGTTCAAAAGAATCTATTTTTCGGCGCTCGGCCTTCCTTATAATCCAACTCTTGCAGCCATACATGACTACTGGGAATACCATTGCTTTGACCATGCGGACTTTTGTTGGCAGGGTGATATTCAATAAAAGTTATTTTAAAAAAAGCACAATGTC
Organism: Gekko japonicus; assembly: GCF_001447785.1. Lineage (NCBI taxonomy): Eukaryota > Metazoa > Chordata > Lepidosauria > Squamata > Gekkonidae > Gekko > Gekko japonicus. The sequence continues at coordinate 2,049,862 of NW_015167530.1, read as the reverse complement.
CACCAATGTATGGGTCCTTCATTGTAATTCCACATGCTGCTAATCCTGGAACAGCAGTGACTGGACTGCGAAGGATGGCCCAGTGTGGAATGGACCAAAGACAGCCCCAAGAAATGAAGCATGTTCAGTTTGCACTCAGCATGAGCTTCAGGAATCACCTGAAGAAGTATCCTGAACCACTTTTCAGTAACTGCAGTGACAACTTTGCCATTAAGGGGGGGGAAAGCATCTGTTGATATTGTAATCGTTGAATTATGTATCTCCATTCTTTATGTGTCTATCTTCAGATTCTGCTCATGGTTAAATTGATTCAGACACTTAAACTGCTTTTAAAGTAGAAACTTTTCAAAGGATTCCAGAGGTCTAATAAGTAATTAAAAACTTTTTAAGAGATTTAATTTTGCAGTAGGTAAGAGTATCTTGTTGAGACCTTATTGTTGAAATGAAACAAGCCCATTGATTTTTCACTTACGCTGTTCATTCCTACAATTAAGAAAAGCATTAAAAATGCCAATCTAGCTTCTGAAAGAGAAGGTGCCCCTCATGCTGTCTGTTCTAACCTGAGATTTGATCTGCAAGGTGGAATCTTAAATTGCTTAACCTTTTTAAAAAACTGGTAGATTAATCACTGCATTGATCTATTTCCAAGACTTGGAAACTGACTTGGAAGTAGCTTTATATTGTCTTCATTTTGAACAGAAACACACACACCACACATTTCCCAGGGTGTCCTCCCTTGGCCCACCCGAAGGACTGCCAGTTCCTTGCTCAGAAGTTCAGAACTCAGTTCCCAAGTGTGCGGCCACCTGATTTGTATTCGGACCATGGGGCACAGGGAGAAGGGACTTCAGCCTTGCACTCCATATCCTTTTCTCAACCTGAAACAGCTGGGGGAGGGTGCTGTTTACACCATTGTGGGTTGCATGTTTATTGGTTGGGAACATAAAGGCTTCCCCCAATGGGTCAGGGTTTTTTAAAATTAGAATTGCTAGATGGCTACAACACAATTTCATTTAACTACCTCCTCTATTGCTGAAAAAGAGTAAGCTGATGACCCTTTTCTTTGCAGAGAGAGAAGGGGAAATGCACACTCCTTATGTCACCACAATAATAAGGGTAGAGATTTTTTTAAAGAAAAAAATGAAAGATGGGAATTTGGAGGAACTAGTAGATCATGGCAAAAGATATAACATCACAAGTGAGAATCTGCTAGGACTTGCAGGAGGTGTCTCATTTCCCCCTCCCCCACTATTTCTTCTTTCCTTTTCCTTTAAAGCCACCATAGCTTCTCCCCTTCCCATCCAACAGCCAACCTACACTTGTCTGAAGCCTCAAATTTCCCCTTCCCCCCCCCCCCCCCCGCAGCAACCTCTGCCTAGGAAAACTGTGACCCAGTTGTGTGGTGCTCACCACTGGCCACATGCATGGTAGGAAACTCTCAAGGGAGAGCACATCACTTTCCCCTGTACCCCTCCCCACATTATTTCCCCTTTCCCTCCTCCTGTCAGCTCTCATATCCCCTCCCCTTTCCCTGCCTCATTCTTGTCTTCTCAGCCATTTGCCAACCTACCTTTTATCTGCTTCTCAATTTTAGCTATATTTATTATTTATTTACTTCATTTATACCCCACCTTTTTCCACAGTGGGGACCAAAGCAGCTTACATTATTCTCCTCTACTTTTTTCTCCTCACAGCAACCCTGTGAGGTAAGTTAGGTTGAAAGTATGTGACTGGCCCCACATCACCCAGTGAGCTTCCACAATGAGATGGGGATTCGAACCTGGGTCTCCCAGACCTTACTCTGAAGTTCTAACTGCTATTTATTTATTTATTTATTTATTTATTCGATTTGATATACCGCCCTAACCCCTGTGGGGGTCTCTGGGCGGTTTACATATGGGGTGCTAGTCACATTAAACCCTAACTAAGGCCACATTGATTCTATGGGTGGGGCTGCCAGGTGGAGGCTGATGTCTCTTTTGGCTCGGCTGTTCTTTTTGGCTCCATTCCCGGCAGCTAGATGTTCTTTCCTGGCGCTTAGGCAGTCAGGCGGTTTTGTATACAGGTGATGTCCTCCTCCGGCCCCGGCTGTGTCCTTCAGGCTCCGCCGCGCCCTTGGATGACGTCGCTGTGCCTCCGCCTCTGCTGACGACAACCGCCTGCTGTTTCTGCCGCTGGCCACCAGGGATCACTCCTTTCGGCTCTGCTGCTACTGCTTGCTACCGCCTCGACGCCATGCCGCCACCTCCGGTATTCTGCTGCAGCTGATGTCCTGCTGCAGCTGCCGCCGTTGCCTTCTATGGTACACCACACTGGCTTTCATAGGATGGCTGCTGTTGAAGACTAGCAAGCAACTATGTCTAGGTGAGTCATGCGAGTCATGTGGTATGAAGTCACCCAGTGGTTGCTGTTAGGCCTTGCCCCAGTGAGTCCTCCCTCAAAGGCCAAAACAGCCCTGGAAAGAATCCTGCCCATCCCCCCATCTTTTACTCACTGAAACCCAGCCTGGACTACTGTGGTTACACAGCAACAGCCACTATGGAACTCCACTTGTTAAAGCTGCAGGCGCTTCTTTTATCATTTTTTAAAAAAATAATATATACTTTTTTTAGATTTCAGATTGTTCTGCAGGGTGTTGCTCAGATTTATAGAAATATCTATTTTGCCCATTCACAGCTCGAATCACTGGATTTAAGTATTCTCAGATTTAGCCAACTTTGTTATTAGAATATATGATGGTGATTACACTATAGCTATCTAGCAACTGCTGGTTTTTATAGAAGCCTTTCAGAGGTACAAGGGCAAATGGCCTCTGGAGGAATCTGAGGCAAGGAAAGTTTACATAAGCTGCTATTTGGACCGTCTGTTGCCACTGCAAAGGTCTCTACTTTACATCCAAAACTATGGATGGGCATGAACCAGCTCATGAACTAAAGTTTGTGACAAATTTTGGTTGGTTTCTGGTTTGTGAAGTGAAGTTCATAGCAGGTCAACCAGCACGAAATTTCCATGAGATTTTAAGCTGTTCATGAAGATTCATGTTGGTTTGTGAATGGATCCATTTCCAGACAGACAGTCTCCACTCAAATGTTTACCAAACATCAAAGCAACAGTGGGGTCAGTTTGAAACTAGTCTTGAAAGTTTCAAGAGGGTTTCCCCCCTTTGTGGCATTCTTTAAGTTCCCTTCCCATTTTCTTGCACAGAGCTTGCAAAATTTCCCCCTTGCTTGAATTTGTTGTGACTCTGTGCTTTGAGATCAGTCCTTTTAAGCTTGCAATGCCAGTAGCACTGTGTTCTGCTGGGCGTTCTGCACATTGTAACTGGTTGTGCTGGGCTTGCAAAATGGCCCCCTTGCTTGGATTTCTTGTGACTCTGCTTTGAGATCACTCCTTTTAAGCTTGGCATTCTGTACTTGAGGGGTTTGTGTGGGGATGCAACCCCCCCCCCCCGGCTGGGATCATGACTCAATACTTCACATCAGTCCTGTTGAGTTGGCATTGCCACAATGGCATTGGATTCTGTTGGGCACTCTTTAATTGCACTGGTACTGCTGGGCACTCTGCACATTGTACTAGTTCTGCTGGGCTTGAAAAAAATGCCCCCCTCAGTTTCTATGGCAGAGATTCTCTGTTGTGACCTTAGTCCTGTTGGGTTTGCACTGCCATAGTGGTACTGGTTCGGCTGGGCTTGCAAAAATGCCCCCCTTCAGTTTCTACTGCAGAGATTTTCTGGGACTTTTATTCTGTTCTGCTGGGCTTCTATTGCCCTTGCTGTTTTTCTGGGGCTTTTTCCTGCATTGGAAACAATGGAGATGAAGGCACCTTGTTTGGGGGGCTGTAACTAAGGCCCTGTAAATCCAATTCTCACCAAACTTGGAGAGCAGGTAGAAGTGAGTCAGCTGGAGATGTCCTGTGAGTTTGGTTTCTCTAGCACACTGAGGAGGGGCATTCTATCACAGAGCAATCCTCACAAACTAAACTGGTTCATTTAGCCCCTCAAAGTTCATGATGGTTCATAGTTCCTGAACAGGGCATGCCATGAACCACAAACCAAACTGAACTGCATTTTCCTGATTCGTGCCCATCCCATCCATATCTAAAACATCAATGGGAGCCAGTTTGGTGCAGTGGTTAAGGGTGGCAGACTTTAATCTGGAGAACCGGGTTTGATTCCCTACTCTTCCACATGACGCCAAATGGGTGACCTTGGGTCAGTCACAGTTCTCTCAGAGCTGTTCTCTCAAGAGCTGCTCTCTCAGAGCTCTCTCAGCCCCACCTACCTCACAGGGTGTCTGTTGTCAGGAAAGGAAGGGAAGGAGATTGTAAACTGCTCTGAGACTCTGAGTGAAGGGCAGGGCATAAATCCAATCTCTTCTTCTTCTACATGGAGAAACATCACTATGTGGAAGCAACCAATCTTGTAGCAAAGCAGGCTTGGGAAAGAACATACTGAGGATGAATAGAGGTGAGTAGAGCACAACATCCTATGCAAAAAGCACTGCAATTGTAACCGAAGGCACTGGAAAACATCAGCATTGAAGCAGTTGAATATCCAGAGTGTGGTTCATATATTTGGAAGTGATATGAACATGGAAAATCCATGTGTCACCCAGTTCACACCAAATGGCAACCATGTGTATCAGGTGCATTATTGGGGGGGGGGCTGTTCACTACCAAAACACAATGTAGCAATTCTATAACCCTGAGAATCTCACAGTCCATGCATTTTCAAATGAATTTGGGGAGGGAGATGAAACAAAATGCTTCATCTGAGAAAATGAAAATGATGGAAAATAAATTATTGCAATTTATTCTTCAGAGACAATGTGGCATAGTATAGCCCTATCTCATCAAATCTCAGAAGCTAAGCGGGGTCAGTACTTGGAAGGAAGACTGTCAAGGACGATTCTGGAGAGGAAGGCAATGGCAAATCACCTCTGCTTCTCATGTCCTTTGAAAGCCCCTTCTGGGGTCACCATAAATCAATTGCAACTTGACAGCACTTTACACACACAATTTATTCTTCAGCTCACTGGAGCTTGACATCATTTCAGGAATAGGGCTGGCACATCCACCAGGTGGCTCTAGGTGATCACCTAGGGAACCAGAGGTGGATGGGCACCCACCCACCCTCCCACCCATCTGTAGTGTTTGGGTCTGCTGTTGCAAGCAGCAGCCCAGGAGGCACCCTTCCCAGTCCCATTGAGCAGCCATGAGGAGCTTTACTCCTTGGTGGGTGGGGCAGAGGTGGGCTCAGCCCCAACCCTGCCATCTTGCTCCTTTTCATAAGAACATAAAAGAAGTCAACGCTGGAGCAGGCCAATGGCCCATCCAGTCCAACACTCTGTCACACAGTGGCCAAAAATACCAGGTGCCATCAGGAGGTCCACCAGTGGGGCCAGGACACTAGAAGCCCTCCCACTGTTGCCCCCCCCCCAAAGTACCAAGAATACAGTGCATCACTTGCCCCAGACTGAGAGTTCCTATCTATACCTTATGGCTAATAGCCACTGATGGACCACTGTTCCATATGTTTATCCAATTCCCTCTTGAAGCCGTCCATGCTTGTAGCCGCTACCACCTCCTTACTTGCCAGTTGCCACCTCACTGCCATGCTAGAGGATGAGGAAGACAGGAGAAGGCTTCCTGCCCTGGTGTGGGCAGGTCAGGAAGGTGGATGCTAGTATGCCTTGCCTCACTCCCATGGTGCAGGGGGTTGATGAGGGAAGGCACAAAACCATAGAGTTTCCAGTGATTCCTAGAGCTACCCTATGTCACTTCTGGGTTTTCCCCAGAAGTGATGGACTAGCACAGTTGACATTGGCACTTCCAAACAAACAAAGTTGCCAAAAGGAGGCTGTTACTTTTAGGACTGATCCATTTGTTGAAAGAAAGGGCAGGATATAAACATTTTAATAACAAATAATAAATATGTGGAGGGGGAGCTGGAGAGGGGAGGTTCTCATTGAAATCACTGGGAATGGAAATGAAAGTAAGAACAAAAATACACTTGTAACAAATATAATGAAAACAAAGGTTTTTAAATTTAAAAAAACACAACAGAGGTGTTTTGCACATCCTTAGGTATGAATCTGACTGCTTATGCTGTTTGGCAGCCAAGGAAAATGAGGCGCTGATAAATTTGAGTCCCAAAGCCATCTTTCCCCCCGATTTTCCTCTCTACTTTTTTTGTCTGTGATGCCTTACTATTAACAGCTCTGCCATCTTCCTCTGCCTTTCCTTTTGCTGAAGCCAGTCCCAGGCAATTAGTTTCTACAATCCCACCAGAGGGCTTACAGATATCAGCACTCTCAAAGGCAACACCAATGTTCTTCAAAGCAGCTGTCATGACAGGGAAAGAAAAAAAATAGAAATGAAACTTCTGGCCTACTTGCCTGACAAGTAGAATTATAAAACAAACCTCTATTTCACAACCTTGTTATGTTTTTCATCTCTCTTTCTATGAGTGTATGTCAAAGACCAGCTACGAGGGCCCTGTTAATTGGCACAGGCACTATTCATTTCCTCCTCTCATTAGTGCTGGGGAAAGACATGGCATGGGCTCTCATGCGGCTTTATTTATTTATTTATTTCATTTATACCCTGCCTTCTTCGCCAATGAGGACCCATTTCTTCTCTTTCATTTTATCCTCACAACAACCCTGTTAGGTAGGTTAGAAGGAGAGAGTGTGACTGGTCCAAGGTCACCCAGCCATAGGGTTGCCAGACCCCCCTGGTGGAGGCAGGGGTCAGCACCCGACAGGCCCTGCTTCTCAGCCATCAATCAGCAGGCTGGTGAGGGACTTATCAGCAGGGGTCATTTGGGGGGGACGCGGGGGGACGCCATCCCCCCGTGTGAGGTGCGGGAGGGCGGGGCCTGGAGCTCCCTGCTGGTGCCCGCTGGAGGTCGCCGCCGGCTGTGGGGAGGACACACTTCCGGTGATGTCAGGGGGTGTGGCATATGCTAATGAGTTATGCTAATGAGTCCCCTTAGCTCTTTTTCTACGAAATGACCCCTGCTTACCAGTAGAAAGAGGAAGGCCCAGGCCACATAGCCAGCATCACACAGGAAGTGATGTCATCACATCAGTAACATCCAGGGCAACACTCTGGTATTTGGGGGAAAACTCTATGGTGGAAGTCGTTTTTACAATAGAATTTTTGTCCAAATACCAGAGTGTCACAGTGCTATCACAGCGTGATGATGCCACTTCTTGTGCGATGCCAACAATATGGCCTAGGCCTTCCTCTTTCTCCTGATAAGTCCCCTTCCCAGAGGTCATTTCGGGGGGGATCACGGGGGATCGCAGTTCCCCCGGGTGAGGTACGGGGCCGGGGCACATGACAAAGCCCCGCCCCCTGCTTCCGGCCACCCCGCTTCCGGCCCTCATTCAGCCAGGAGGAGGCAGGAGAAGAGGGAGGGTAAGTTGCTTCCTCCCTGCCTCTCCCCACCCCTGCCTGCCTGGGGCCAGGGAGGGCCTTTGCGGGGCTTCCTTGCACTCTTGGGGGCGGGGGGTGTGGCCTTATGACACACTTCCGGTGATGTCAGGGGGTGTGGCCTTATGACACACTTCCGGTGATGTCAGGGGGTGTGGCCTTATGACACACTTCCGGTGATGTCAGGGGGTGTGGCATATGCTAATGAGTTATGCTAATGAGTTCCCTTAGCTCTTTTTCTACGAAACAACCCCTGCCCCTTCCCATCCCTCATCAGTTGCCAGGAAGGACCTGGCAAGCGGCAACCCTACCCAGCAAGCTCCCATGGCAGAGTGGGGATTTGAAGCTGCATCTACCAGATCTTAGTCTGACACTCTAGCCCCTGCATTATACTGTCTCTCTCTCTCCCTGCATGATGCAAACAAGAACCAGCTTGTAAATAAGAGAACGATTTTTTTTTTGAAAGTTTAAAATAAACAGAAAGCTGTCGTTAGGTTAAAGGGTCATGATTTTCATCTTAGACTGTATATTGCATCATTTACACATTATTAGTACACCTTCTCCTTTGACATAGTATGCTCATTCTAACAGACAATTCTGGGCATAATCTTGCAGATATTAGGATAGTTTGTTAATTAGTTTCGAATTAGCCTTCTTCCCCCCTTCCTGCTAACCTTTCTGTTTTTTGTCGACATTATCAATAAGGTCAATGTTGACTCAACAATTTCAGACAAATGCTTCTGTGTCAGGCTCAGGCTGCTTGACCAACTGCATCTGTTTTTATCCCCACCTTAATGATTGCTGAACCTGTTATACTCCTACCCTGCCTGTTGTTGTAATTCCTTCTTTCCCCATGCTGTGTTGTTTTAATGCCCTTATTGCTTACCCTCGCCTGCCACTGCATTCCTAAGGGGGGAGTGAGTGTCTGTAGGAGCAGTGGAGCTAGCGTCAGTAAATCATCTATCCAGCCCCAAGAGACTTCTTTCACATGGGAAGATGGCCTTGGAGAAAAGTCTTTGATTAGCTAGTCGTAGACCGTATATCTCTCATGGTCTGTGTAGTAATGCTGACGTGTATGAATGGAATGTGAGATTGTAACTATATGCACCTTTCCCGCCCTGGTACCCCAGTTCTGACAAAGAGATCAATCCCTGAACATCTCATATCTTCTAATAAAACTTTCAACCAAGAAAGTGTGTATGAGGAGTGACTTGACTGGGAACCTGACATTATGACTGGTTGTATTCCAAATGGGATTACAACATTACTCTGAATTAAATACTACATTCTAAGTAAGGAATGCCAGCCTCCAGGTGGGACCTGGGGATCTCCCAGAATTATAGCTCATCTCCAGACTACAGAGATTAGTTCCCCTGGAGAAATGGATGCTTTGGAGGATGGACTCTATGGCATTGTACTCCACTCAGGTCCCTGTTCTCCTCAGCCTCCATCCCCAAATCTCCAGGAGTTTCCCAACCTGGAGCTGACAACCCTTTCAAAAGTTGTGCATTTCCTAACAGGTAAGATCTAGTTTTGCCTACTTTGACTCACTATGTAGTCTGATATGTGCTGGATCTCTTCGAGACAGTTACAATATCTATTTCTCTTTAAAATGTGTTAGGTTAACTATGGCCTATGTCCTTTAACATTTAATACCTAAACTAGGCCAGCACACCACTGTGAATGCTAGGTTACATTTCTTATTATACTCTTTTTTTCCATTTTCTTAAATTTTTAATTTCCCCCCTCCAAAAATATTACTTTTATCTAACAGTTTAACTTACCCTTAGGTTACTCAAATTATTTCTGACCTGCATTGAAGTAATTTAAAAACATGTTACTACAATGCAGCAGATGGTGAACAGGTTGAAAGACAGCTGAGTTAAATAAGAAAGAAGTACATATAGATCTCTATTGGTACAGGGCCCAATATCGGTTTCAGTCCTTCACCTTATCCCATTAAGATGCCGATAGACAGATGATAGATAGATAATAGATAATAGACAAGTAGATAGACAGACAGATAGATGCTGGTAGCTATGCAGATGCCAATGTGAAATCTAGTTCTTTTAACTTCATTTTTGATTAAAGATGTTACCTAAACTTATTTTAATCTGATTTGTTGGCACTGATAGATAAAATTTACCAGCAAGAAAGACAGGGGAAAAGCAATGCTGTTGCTTGGACTTCTCAGCAACTTTGAGTACAATAATAAACCATAACTTTTCTTCTGATTGGTTGGCTGAAATGGAAATAAGGGATACCATGCTCCAGTGGTTCTGTTCCAGCTATTTCCAGAGGTGGTGCTAGTGTTTACTTCTGAAGCTGTAAATGGGCTGGGCCTTGAGTGTCTTAAGTCCCATGTCCTTTCATATGAACCTACTTATATATTAAGATGTGCCACCACTTTTTGAAGTGAACTGGGTAGCCGTGACTGGTTGGTTATCTAGGGGCAGAGCCTTCATGGTTGCAGCTCATCTGTGGAACTCCTCAGACCAGAGGTTTATGTCCAGTTTCCAGTGAACAACATATCTGGTTTTGCAGGAACAACTGATTGGTTTAGCATAGGAAAAGGAGTACGACAAGGATGTATATTGTCACCTTGCTTATTTAATATATATGCAGAGTACATCATGCGAAATGCTGGCCTGGATGAATCACAAGCGGGAATTAAGATTGCTGGGGAAAAGATCAACAACCTCAGATATGCAGACGATACCACTCTAATGGCAGAAAGTGAAGAGGTCCTAAAGAGCCTCTTGCTCAGGATAAAAGAGGAGAGCGCAAAAGTGGGCTTGAAGCTCAACATCAAAAAAACTAAGATCATGGCATCCGGCCCCATCACTCCTTGGCAAATAGAAGGGGAAGTCGTGGAAGTAGTGACAGACTTCACGTTCCTGGGATCCCAGATAACCGCAGACTGTGACAGCAGTCATGAAATTAAAAGACGCCTGCTCCTTGGGAGGAAAGCGATGGCGAACCTAAACGGCATGATAAAAAGTAGAGACATCACCCTGCCAACAAAAGTCCGCATGGTCAAAGCAATGGTATTCCCAGTAGTCATGTATGGCTGTGAGAGTTGGACTATAAGGAAGGCCGAGCGCCGAAGAATAGATTCTTTTGAACTATGGTGCTGGAGAAGACTCTTGAGAGTCCCTTGGACTGCAAGAAGATCAAATCAGTCAGTCCTAAAAGAAATCAACCCTGACTGTTCCCTGGAAGGCCAGATAATGAAACTGAAGCTCAAATACTCTGGCCCCAAAATGAGAAGGGAGCAGTCACTGGAGAAGACCCTGATGCTGGGAAAGATTGAAGGTCAAAGAGGATGGGGATGGCAAAGGATGAGATGGTTAGACAATGTCATAGATGCAACGAACATAAAGTTGCGCAAACTTCAGAGGACGGCGGAAGACCGGAAGGCCTGGTGTGATCTGGTCCATGGGGTTGCGAAGAGTCGGACTTGACTGTGCGACTGAACAACAACAAAATGTTTAATTTCCTGTTATACATTATTAGTCATCCTCTCCTAAGTAATTTTACAGTACTTATAATTTGTTGTATAAATCTTCTTCTTTTTATTTTTTTAACCTCCTGCCCTCCAATACTTTTATTTTTGTTATTTTTCTTCCTTTCTAAAATAGCTTTTTATTGTTTGTGATTATTTAGATTGATTATTTTAGCTTTGTACACTTTCTGGGCCCCAGATCTGCCACACTTACCTGTTGTGCTGGGGGGAAAGCCAGGGACAGAGGCACACCAAGGCTCCACCTCGCTGCTGGGTCTCACACTGACTGAGAAGCCCAGGAGCTGGCCCTTGCAATAGCTGGTTACTGCAACATGATCCAGTTGCTTCCTCACACCTCAGCACTCTCATAGTGAGCCAGAGCTCCCAGTTGAAACCTACTGACAGGCACCTGGACAAGGAGAAAGAAGAAGGAATATGCCCTGGCTGGGCCAGATTAAGTTTTAAGGAAGAATGGGGAGGGATTGGCCCAGGCTCCAGAGGGGGGTAGAGTACAGGCCAGGAGGACAGGATAAAAGGAGTGCTCTCAAATCAGGTCAGGGAGGAATGAGGAGATGCTGAGCCTGGTGTAAAGGGTGAACTCTCTCTCTCAGAGACAATGGCTGTGTGTAGGGTTGCCAGACCCCCTAGTTGAGGCAGGGCTTTTTCCTACTGCCAGATCCTGCCCCACAGCCACCAATCAGCTGGCCAGAGGGGAGGGGAACTTACCAGTAGAAAGAAGACGACCTAGGCCATGTTGCCTGTGATGTACAGAAGTGAGGTCATCACACCAGCAACTTCTGGGTGACACCTGTATTTGAGCAACAACTCTATGGCAGAAGCCATTTTTACCATAGAGCTTTTACCCAAATCCCATAGTGTCACCCGAAAGTTGCTGGCATGATGGCATCACTTCCTGTGCGATGCCGGCAATGTAGCTTCTGCTTCTGCTCTCACCTCTCTCCAAAGTCCCATAACTAGTAAATTCAAAGGGCAGATCCAGTCTTTTGGGGAAGGCAAAATCTTGCTCACTACTAGTAATTCCAATCAGAATTTAACCTTCCTTTACTAGCAATGTTGAGTGCACATCAATCATGTAAGCTCATTATTTATTTATTCATTCATTTATTTATTACCCTGTTTCCCCAAAAATAAGACCTACCCAAAAAATAAGCCCTAGCAGGATTTCTATGCATTTGTGGTATAAGCCCTAGTGTGTCTTCTTGAGAAAAAATAAATATAAGACAGTGTCTTATTTTCAGGGAAACACAGTATTTTCAATTTGTATCCCACTTTGCCGGGCGAACTGGCTCAAGGCGGTGACTGGCTCAAGGAAGCTCAACTTCCTTTCAATCATGGTCCTACCAGCCTAGATTTCTATTATTTTGTTTCTTACTAACTTTTGAAGCCCTCATGAAATCCAAAGCAGTTGCAGGGGGGGGGGGGAAGCTTCTTTGCTCCACGCAGTTGTTATTCTGCCTGTGCATGCAGGAAATACCAGTGACTTTGACTGGTTGACTGAGTCAAAATTGTTCCTAATAGAGGTAATTAGCAAGCAGCTTGTGATCCTTAATTGAGATTGATGGGATGCTATCACTCAATATTAGTATTACAATTGACCTACTTTGACAAGCTGTCCCTTCAACACCATGCTCACCTGAAAGAGTTTCCGAACATATGATGAACAGCTGAATCTTAATGTCTTTGTTCAGGGAAATACACAGTAGTCTTGATTTCTTCCTCTATGTAAAGCAGATCAACTAACATCATTTATTTTTCATATTAGAAAAACTTCTGTAGTCACCTCATGAAAAAGTTGGGGGAAGAATGCACAGTGTAGTAAGATCAGAGGCCACACACAAATCTAGATTTTCTAAATAAAATAAAATTTGTCACATGAATCTTGGGTTCCATGAGCCTGTTGCATCTGTATTTCAGTCATGAGATGCCTGCAGAAAAATGATGGGAAAACTCATGTGAAAGCACTGCAAAGCAAATGAATGAAATTCTTTGTGTATCTTTGCTAAAACAAGAAGTCAGTCATTGGTCACAATTGTGGCCTTTCCCCATCATGATGAACACACACAATGTAACCTTTCTGAACTTTAGGAAAAGCTGTTTACTTAATTACGTTAAGAACCACATCTATTTCTCTTGTAACAGTGCAATCCTAAACTGATACATTCGTCTAAACTCATTGGCTTAAATGGACTAAGGCTGCGGTCACACGGAGCATTTGCCGTGCTGACGATATGGATGGTAGGCGGATTTTCCGGGCGCGATCACACCGCAACATCTGGGAAGCGTAGAGCTCCCATTGCTAACCCGAGGCTTCCTGCCAAAGATGTGGAGTAAATAACTAGTACCTCCAAGGTACTAGTTTCCAGAAACTGCAGGGCAAGGGTGGGCATCTGATCACGTTTCCGGTGGACTTACATGGCATCCGGCGCCCGCCGCTGTTTGTCACACACAAGGGGTTTTTTTGTCTCCCAAGTCTCCGCAGGTTGCACAACAGCACTCAACAGCGCATGTGCACAAAGAGCGATTGCTAGTGCGATCGCACGGCGTGGCTTCTGTGTCGCACTGCAGGATACCCGTCTGGTCGGCATCTCCCCCCTAACCACGGGACCTCGACCGGGACATGTGCTTGGGTGGCTGCACGTTAGTTTCCTCCAAAGCAATTAGCCACGCCTCCCCCCTGTGATATCCGGCCCGTGTGACCGGGGCCATGAAAAGCATTACTCTGCTCTAAATTGCACTGTAAATAAATTAATGAATAAATCCACAACCCTGACCACTCCCTTTTTCATGCTTTCATATAACTTTGTTATAAGGACAAGATCATAAGCATGAAGCACAAATATATCCATTGAATTACACTTTTGTAGTGGACTAAACCATTTATTGGAGGGAAAGTGGCACGATATAGCCTGATCTTGTCAGATCTTTGAAGCTAAGCAGGGTTGGTATTTGGATGGGAGACCATTAAGAAAGACTCTGCAGAGGAAGGCACCTCTGCTTCTCACTTGTCTTGAGAGCCCGTTTTTTGGGTTGCCATAAACAAGGGATGTGCACAAAAATTGATATTTTGGGGGTTCTGGTATATCAAACCCAAAAAAATTGGTATTTCCCAATATTCCAGAATCCCAATATCAGTATGATATTGGGATTCGGGAAATAATTGGGATTGCTGAATTTTTCAGCTCAGCATGCATTTTTCAAGCCTTGCCATGAGTGGACTCCAAAGTGGAGAGTTCACCTTTCTGGGTTCACTTGCAGTGTGGCTTTAAAGGGACAGTCCAGGTTTAAACCACGGGCCAGGAGAAGCAACGATTCGATATTGCTGAATCAAGCCAAATAAAAATTGAATAATATTGGCTTATATTGGGATTCTCTATATCAGTAGTTAATTACAAATTAGAGGATATGATTCTGCTTAGGAAATACCAAAAAAATACCAATAAGGTATTTTTCGGGTATTTGTTCAACTTGGTAAATACTGAATCCCATGCCTATTATAAACTGGTTGGAACTTGATAGCACTTACATATATACATAAACCATTCACTTTATCTTCAACTGTACCTCATACTGCTTATTAATTTACTCATTTTAAGCAGATTACTAAAATATAGAAAAGGCTAGACCCCATTTGATGGTTGCAAAAATCTGTCACAGATACCTAAAGCTTTGCAGTTAAAAGAGTCATACATCTGCTATTATTTTCTAATAAAAGAGGTAATGTTTCCATATGATCTATATTTTGAAGAAAAGGAAGAATTAAAATATTTCTAGGCACAGAAAAATTATTGCATTCAAAGGTCATGTGATACAGGATGTCTATACTACTTACACCACAGTCACATACTCAATCAGAGTACAGTATCTTAAGATACCACTCTTGCAAAATTCTAGATGGTAGGGCATTAAGGTATGCCAACATAAAAGCATGCCTATAGCGAAGAACAGTCACAGATGAGCAGTAATCGGGGAGTTCTCTGGGTGGCGAATACCAACAAACTGAGGCCCTGTTCACACGGCAAATTTGCCCGCGGGAGAGCCACGATTGGACGGCGGATTTTTCGGGCATGATCACACCACAACATCTGGCAGGTGGAGCGCACCCGTGGCCAACCCATGGCATGCCGCCGAAAATGCGCTGTAAAAAAACCCCTCCTCGAAGGTAGTAGCAAACAGTTTGCCACGGGCTGCCTCTGGACTCCCTTGGTGTGATCGCGCCGGCACGGCTTTTCCCTCCAGCCATTTTCATTGCGGCGCACATGCCGAGGGCCGGAACCAAAACAGTGGGTTGCCACTGACATGTCTGATCGCGTTGTCACGCAGCTAATTACGGCGCCGCAAATAGCCATGCCTCCCCCCCCCGCGTTTTCCAGCACGTGTGACCGGGGCCTGAGTAGAACAAACATGTCATGCTCTACAGTTTGTGCTGTTATAATCATACTTAAATAGATGTTTCTTGATTATTCTTATGGCTTTCTCTCTGGTAACTGAATAAAGGGAGTCCAAGGAAAGACTGAGGAACTGTAGTCATTGCTTTACAAATTTATCCCAGTGGGAAACATAAGAGTCTTGGATGCCAGAGTGTAAAATTTTAACTTTAAGGGGGAAAGCCTTCTACTAGGCCCAAACTTCAAAAGACGGTTGTCCCAATTCAGCTTGGAGGGCTACCCCCACTATACAATTCAGAATTCTGCAGATGGAATGTAGGAATCTAAGAAGAACTGAACTGAAGAACTCCCCTATTTTTCAGTCCAGATACCAGCCCCATATAAACTTTGCACGGCTACCTTGGCATTGATGGTGGCTGGGATATAATGACAGATGAATAAAAGAAATTACAGATAATATTTGATGCCGCTGTAGCCAATCTTTTAACATGAGCAGCTTGCACTGATCAAGTTAATCTCTGGTCAAACCAGACTGCTAAGTATTTAAAATAGGGGACCTATTTACTTTATCAAATAAAAAGGTTGTGGATCCATTTTCAGATCCATGTACAGTGTTTCTCCACATTTAATGATTGGCAGCAGAATGTGCAAATTGATATAGCTGAAAAACATTTGGATCGGTAAAAATTATACCGATCGTTTCCATTGAAAATGATGTTACCCGCCCTGAGCCCGCCCGTGGGATATAAATGCAAATAATAAATAAATAAATAGTTTGACGTTTCAGTCATCAGGTGATTAGTTGCTATGTGCGGGACAAGCCCTAAACTGTAGTTACTCTGAGCTTGCAAAACCAGGCTTGCAGAACTTTTGTTGG
Organism: Gekko japonicus; assembly: GCF_001447785.1. Classification (NCBI taxonomy): domain Eukaryota; kingdom Metazoa; phylum Chordata; class Lepidosauria; order Squamata; family Gekkonidae; genus Gekko; species Gekko japonicus. The sequence continues at coordinate 2,033,637 of NW_015167530.1, read as the reverse complement.
ACCATAGTAGTAACACCTGTATGCAGAACAGTTTTTAACACAGGGAGCTGCTTAGATCTGCACTGAGAAATGGCTGCAGAAAGCCAACTGCAGTAGAGAAAACAACTGTGTGAATCTCCTTTTGTGTTTACTGTGGGGCAACAAAACAACCCAGGCAACAAAACTCATTGTATAAATGGTGAGCAGGTAACTAACCGATGCTGATTGGGTGATGAGTGAAAATATCTCTGCAGATGAAAAGTGCTTCATAAGAGCCGGGTGACATTATCTCTGCTACAGGGTCATCTTTCCCATTAGCATGAGCTTCCTAAGTAAGTGTCCCTGCCCTTATCTGTAATTAGCTTCTCTTTGCCTACAGTTATCATCTCAGACATGGCTTCCTGGTTTTCACTGAATGTGAGTTCTGTGTATTCCCAGCACTAAACACTTCACTGCTCCCAAATCCCAGCCAAACTACCCCTGCCTTTTCAGCCCAATGGTTTGGGGGTTTTGCCCTAACCCAACTGCCGGTACAAAAAAAGATCCCTCGGAGCCTGCTCCATCTTTTATTTTGATCATCTCTGAATTTCACAAAACTCTGATCTCAAAATGGGGTAAATAAATCTGAGCCATTCTGTATGCTGCCATCTCTTCCCTTTTTCTCTCACCATGATGACTTCCCATGTGTCAGGGCTGATGAACTTCAAGCAAACAAGTAGGCAGTCAGTCAACGATGTGCTTGAGAAAAAAAAGTTCCTCCAATTGGAGTTCGTTGTTCAGTTGCACAGTCGAGTCTGACTCTTTGCGACCCCATGGACCACATCATACCAGGCTATCCCCGCTGAGGTATTCAAAGTCTTAAAAGATGGTTCTGTTAAAGTGCTGCAGTCAATATGCCAGCAAATTTGGAAATTGCAACAGTGGCCACAGGATTGGAAAAGGTCAGTTTACATTCCAGTCCCAAAGAAGGGCAATGCCAAGGAATGTTCAAACTACCGCACAATTCTACTCATTTCACATGCTAGCAAGGTCATGCTCAAGATCCTACCAGCTAGGCTTCAGCAGTACGTGGATAGAGAACTGCCAGAAGTACAAGCTGGATTTTGAAGAGGTAGAGGAACTAGAGCTCAAATTGCCAACATTTGCTGGATTATGGAGAAAGCAAGGGAGTACCAGAAAAACATCTATTTCTGCTTCATTAACTATGCTAAATCCTTTGACTGTGTGGATCACAACAAACTATGGCAAGTCCTTAAAGAGATGGGACCACCTCACATGTCTCCTGAGAAACCTGTATAAGGGTCAAGAAGCAACTGTTAGAACCAGATATGGAGCAACTGATTGGTTTAGCATAGGAAAAGGAGTATCCAGGGAAAGGAACTGCTTTGAGTTTTGTTGGGTTAATTAAAGAGCCATACAAAATACCCATACAGAAGTATTACTCAACTACAGTAAGGCAAAACTTTATACAAACCCACAAGTAAAATTACATTGTTTGCATTTCATTGCCACACTGGCTACAGGTCTGTTCTCCCAGTTACAGAATCAATGCAGCGCACATTTCTGGATCCCTGGCAGCTGGTCCAAGTGGAAAACTGTGGGAGGAGATATTGCAGCAGAACTTTGTTGTGTCTGAGCTGGCAGGGATGCATGCACAGCGGTGGTGGTTGTGCCATAGGCAAGGTCAGCTGCTGCTTAAATACAGCTTGTTCCCTCAGACTTGGTTGGTGTCTTTTTTCTTCCCTTGACTCACAGATTTCTTTCCAGAAATCCGCTGTGGGCTTACATACAGCTCGTTCCCTCAGACTTGGTTGGTGTCTTTTTTCTTCCCTTGACTCATAGATTTCTTTCCAGAGAATGGCCAGACTGCAGAAAACTCTCAGAGAAATGGCCCTGAGAATCAAGTCAGTTGTACAAAGCAACCCGATCCCTCATCTCCCAGAAGGAAGACAGATATAATATAAAAAGAGCTCATGGCCAATTCTTCAGCTGCTGTGTGAGCCTGGCTTCGCAACTGAAATGACAAATGTACATACCAGTCAATTGAATGCTAGCTGATTCTTGACCCTCCCCTCACGCTTCAGGCAGGCTGTCCGCCAAGCCCTGCATGAACATTCACAGGCTTATCTGTTCATTCATCATCTTCATGAAAAAAACTACAAAAGGGCTCCACAGATGGAGACATAAAGACCTCTTGAGATATCTTTTCAGAGTCTGATTGGGAAATTTCGTTGCCACCCCACTGTTTTCTCCACCTCTCTTTGACTGCTAGGTCATCCGGAGTCAGCCCAGTGTAGTCTAGCTGCTGATCCTCAGCAGATGTAGTAGTCAAAGACTAACACATAATGTGAGAACAATCCCTACATGAGGGACATGAGGTGGACTAGAGCAGATTATGACCCAGGTTTGCCTGGTAGGTGCTGCTAGCCACAGGCGTATCCTTCTCTGCTGGGTAATTTGTGATGGTTCTTCCCTCCTAGGCTACAATAATGAGGAACAAGTATACCTTTCATCTACCAAAGCCAGCTGTAAAGATTTCAGTCTTTGGCATGAGTGAATGGGCTCTAAGATCAGTGAGAAGGCAGCAGATCACCTTGTGAGTACTAATGAGTCTTGGTGTTTAGAAGTCTGCCATTCCCTGGTTAATTATTAAATAATGCATTGTGAATGAACAAAGTGTGGCTGATGGCTGAAGGCCCAGTCACTCTTCTCACACACATATTCTTGTACACACACACACACACACACACACACACACACTTTCTCTCTCTGGACTGTCACATCTCTTTTAACCAAATGCTTTCCTTTCTGTGTGTCATCTCCAAAAGCCATCAGGATGTAACAGATAATGCCAGAAAATAGTTGCGCTTTTGTAAATCCAGCAGACCAAGAGGTGATTTTTGATGCCGGCTTTCCTGAACGCATCACACAAAACCTAGAATCAGCATGCAGAGGGGGGAAACTGCCCTGAAATAGCACAGTCATTTGTATTCTGCACCCAGCCCCCAAATCCCTGTCCATGTTGCTAGGGTCTCCGGTTGAGGCTATTTCATTCCTTGCAATAATCTTTACTCTTTTGTTCCTTGCGTGCTTACCTCAGAATATTCACTGAGACCGTCCCCTAGACTGCCTGTCAGGCTGACTTCTCCTGAAGATTTCTGCTTACTATTAATCTTGCATAGCCAGATTGTCATCTTTACAGGTCCCCCCCCCCAGCCATCTGCATGCATGCCTGTTCCTCCTATCCCTTTAACCACAGATTTTCTTTTTCCAGTGAATGATGGATGAGACAGGTTCAAATTCAACTTCAGGCTGCCAAGAGCCTTGAATTGTACAAGAGAACACTCTGAAACTGCCTCTCTCTATTAGGGCCAATTCACACTTTACGTGATAGACATGGTTATTTTGTGTACGTACTGAATGTTTCCTAGTGAACAGTCTCAAGTGCGAATGTGAGAGATATGTCTACAAACATAATGGAACATGCAGTGGTCCAACAATGGGGAGCTGGGATTGTTTCTGGCTCACCAACCCAAAGCACATCCAGCCTATGCTTACAGAGGCACATCTCTCCTTCATAGTGTACCATGTTCCCCATGGCAAACACTAGAGTGCATTTGTCATCCCTGTTTCGTCCTTTTAAAGGGCCTGATCAGCCAGCGCCCTGTCCCATGCCTGGTCTCTGTGCTTAGGAGGAGATCAACCAGCAAAATGACACACCAACAAGCACAGGGATTTTGTGTGGCTGTTCCTATTTCCATCTGCAGCTTCTCTGATTTGCTTCTTGGCACATCAGGGATCGACATGGTGATTTGTTACAATACTAGTTGTATGTGATGGGCTGTTTTACACCACCTATTCTTTATGTACTATACTTCTAGTTTGGAGTGCTAATGTGGCTGTGTCTTCCACTCCTGCTCTTCAGGATAGTAGGACCTCCAGCTTTGAATCTTCCTAAGTGCTCAGCTGCTCAGGAGCTTGGCAGCATGCTTGGAATTTGGTGAACTCACAGAATTCCAGGCAGTGTTGTAACCCTGATATTCATGTTTCCAATTTGGTGTAGTGGTTAAGAGCACGGACTCTAATCTGGGAGAACCGGGTTGGATTCCCCACTCCTCCACTTGCACCTGCTGGATGACCTTGGGCAAGCCATAATTCTGGCACAGCTGTTCTGGAAAAAGTGCAGTTTCTGTCAGAGCTCTCTCAGCCCCACCTACCTCACAGGGTGTCTGTTGTGGGGAGGGGAAGGGAAATGAGATTGTAAACCACTCTGAGACTCCCTTGGGTAGTGAAGGGCAGGGAATAAATCCAATCTCTTCTCTCTTCTTCATGTTTGTGATATTTTGGAACTGGATATGCAGATAACTTGGACAATAGAGCTCTGACCATCTGTGATTTACAAAGAGTCATGCACAAAGATATATCCAAAGCGGCATGAGAACGGATGTTCGGATGTTAGCATGAAGGGGATAAAGAGGACACAGAAGGACACACTGCTGGATAGCCTTTAAGAACCAAAAGTTTGAATGGGGCTTCTGGAGTTCACAAAAAAGATTGTTGTACCTTGTGCAGCCAGGGTCCCCCCCCCTCCTGTTCTGCTGCCTTCTCTCTCTCCAGCTGATTTTATTTATAGCAATTTCTGCAGTCAGAATAAATTAGGTAAATTTAGTAGATGCATGCTTGATTTGCATAATTCAGTGGAAGAACATTATTTCTCATCTTTCAGACCATATGACACCCCCACCTGTAATCACTAAATTGGCTTCCTAACTGATCCTGCATCCTGTCCAAACTCACTTTTCCTATCAAAACCCTCCATGGAACCTACTCTTCCCACTTTATCTTTAGGATTTCTACAAGGAATAAGGCCCATTGTGGAAATAAATACAACGATCTCTAGAAAGAGGCTCTTGGAGAGTGCCAAGGCCTTGGGCACTCAGCATCAATGTGCTGTGGCGACCTCCACAGGGTAAAATGACACAGAGTCCATCATTCTCTCCAGAGGAACTGATCTCTGCTACCTGAAGAGCAGTTGTAATTTTGAGTGATCTCCACCCCTCACCTGGAGATTGGCAACAATTGTTACCAAGGAGGGAATGGCTGGTTTGGAATGTGGAGTCTATTGCATTGTACCTGTCTGAGGTCCCACCCCTCCTCAAAC
>NW_015167530.1:2018859-2027165 GCF_001447785.1 Gekko japonicus | reverse complement strand
TCTTACTCCTTAAATTCGCTGCCACCACTCATGGAATCGTCACTGCCTTTTTAGAGGGAGATCCCTCTGGCCGAATCTCCCTATTTGGAGATGGAATCCCCAATCTTTGGGGGATCCCTGGAAAGTTGGCAACCCAAGGGTCTGACCTTTCCTTGGTTCCCTGGGCTACTTCCTCCCTTTGGTATTGTGCAGAGTGGGGGAGACTATGTGGTCAGAGCACAACACAGATTATTAGCCCCCCAAAAAGGATTTATTTAACTATTTACACAATTATACAGTGTGGCACACACACACACTGTAAGAGTAAGCAGACACCATGCACCAACAGGATATAAATCAACAGGGGTTAAACGCGATTCTAGAGCATAAATCAACAGGGGTAAAACTCAATTTCCGTATACAGAATACTCTCTACCTCTGGAGGTTGTGGGCTCACCTGTACTTCACCCTCTCTCTCTTGCCCAAGAGAGCAGGGAAACTTCCATTCATTCCCCAGTCCAGCTGACTGCGGAGTGGCTGAATTTCTTCTTCCTCCCAGGGACAAAGACTGCTGCTCTTTTTGGCCTTGGGGCAGCTGGGAACTGTAGGCCAACAGATGAGGAAGCCCCATTCAACCCAGTGAGTGATACCCCTGCAGGCCCCTCTCTGGAACTACAGCTCAATTAAACCTGATGAGGGAACATTTTAAACAAAGAACCACAGCCACAGGTAACTGCCATTTTGTTACACCTATCAACAGCCACCGAGGGAAGAGTTATTCCCACACAGGAGGCAAGCAGGAGTAGTGTTTTCATCAAGAAGAAAGCCGTTCTGACAGGGCACAGTGGTTGAAGGGGGAGTGGGCAGGGAAGAGGAGCAGACCCAGCACCTGGCACACAGCCATTTGGTACACCGTCATAGTGACAGGTCAGGGAGCCAAAGGCTGTGGGAGCATGTGGAATGTTCAGAAAAGAGTCACACATAAAGAGGATTATATATAAGGAGAAATATAAAGGATATATAGTATATAATGGAATAGGGGAGGGAACAATAGAATGGGGGAGGGGCGTGGCTCTGTTATAGAACTTTTGATTTGCATGCAGATGGTCCCAGGGTCATCCCAATTAACAAGATCATGGAGCAGGTGATGTGAAAGACATGCTGTACCCGAGACACTGGAGAGCTGCTGACAAAGTAGACTGTGCTGACCTTGATAGACCAATGGTCTGACTCAGCATAAAGAGCAAATTTAGAGTCCAGTGGCACCTTTAAGACCAACATAGGGATTCCAATGTATTTGAAAATGTGTGCCTTGCACACAAAAGCTCATACCTTGAATAAACCTTTGTTGGTCTTAAAGGTGCCACTGGACTCTAAATTTGTTCTGCTGCTTCAGACCAACACAGCTGACCACCTGGAACTATCAGTATAAAGAAGTTATTTATAGCCATGTCAGTCCAAAAGTAAAATAAAAAAAGCCAAGGACACAATCCTTGTAATAACTTATTTTAGAACCAGCCCCATGACGCATAACAGTGTGTGAGCTTTCGAGTATACCAGAACTCTTCTTCAAGCAGGACGTTACAAAAGTGGTTTGAAAGAGGTTTGGGGAAGGGCAAATGCCTCAGGACACAGGGCTATAGGTCCTGTTAAAGCCTGATTCGTGTGTTAGATGCGCTGCAGATTTGAATGGAGCTGATTTCGGGTTATTCCAATAAATCCATTACTCTCCATAGCAAAAACAAATGCTCAGCAACGCTCAAAATCCCTTTTTTTGGAGGAGACACTAAAAATCATTTGGAAGTTCTAGTATTAACTCAGGAGATAAAATTAAGGTGCTGCATGAGGTATAGAACTGACTGAAGCCAAATGAGGTAGTTTGACTTTGTGTTCCATTCTCTTAGTCACATTCTCTTGCTAGATATATTAGGCTCCAGATTCAGTATATGGCAGCTTCACGTGTTCAATATGTCCTTACCTGTGAGGTTTGCCTCTCCAGCTCTATCATCTTCAGCCGTCAAACAGTTCCATCTCCCTTACAAATGACTTTATCCTCTCTCCTTCTGATTCTTGGAACCCCATCCAAATCCTGATTTAGTGATGGAGGTCACTGCAGAATGCTTTGCCTTGCTCAAGTGCATGACATCATCCATACATTACCTGACTCTGATTCGTTTTTCACAAGCTTTCTGGTGTGCCCTTATGTGCCGTATTGATCAGTTTATGTAACAGTCAGTTCAGACTGATTGATCTCCTTTATTGTGAGAGTGGTGATCTATTCCCCCATCATGACAGTTTTTTCCTGTTAAAGCGAGGGTTTTGAGAGAGTCAATGACTTTTTCACATCTATTTTGTAGTTGCTTTCCTACCATACTTCTTTACTCCAGATCCTTTGGAATGAGCATATGCTCAAATAAAAATGGAGACCAGTCTCTGCCTGAACTCTGCTTTGGAAAATAGGCTTTTGGTTTCTAGAACCCCGTATGCTCAAATACGAGACTTGATTTCTTACCATCCTGAGACTGACAGTGCAGTCCTAATCAGGCGCACCTGTCTAAACTCTTTAACTTCAATGGATTTAGACGTGTGTAACATGGTGCGACCATCAATGCTGATTATGTGCCTTGGTAGCACGTATGAACTGCATTTGTTTTCCTGGATTGCACTGAACATTTGCTTTTCAGAAGATTTTGAAATACTGTACTTTATTGCTTGCCTGTTATTCTGATTTCCTTAAAATAAACCTATTTTCAATTTTACATCACTACTGCACTGTATTTTTATACCCTCTATGTCTATGTATGCTCAAATGCATTATTGTGCTTATTCTTCTGGTCAACAGGTATTTGGGGGATGTTAATAAAAGGCAGTGAAGCATCTTCAGATTCCCTAGATAGGGTGCAGTGATAACAAGTAGGCATGGGGGGGGTTTTTTTGGATATTTTAGAGGAACCAGCCTCAGGTGCAGGCTTAAGACATTCACCAGCTGAAACTCTGCTTGACCCCTGAGTTTCTGACAGGTCTCTCGACTTCTGCTTCTCTGCTATCCCTTCTTCACTGCAAATTGTGCTCTCTCTCTCTCTCTCTCTCTCTCTCTCTCTCTCTCTCTCAGTTGTATCGGCTTGAACTGTAAGCTGTTTGTGCAGCAATCAATGCTGATTATGTGCCTTTGTAGTACCTGTGAACTTTATTCTTTTCCCAAACGCTATCAGCTAGATCTGGGCTTATTCCCAAACTCTTTTTTTAAAAAAAATTGTCTAGGCTTCCCTGATGCAGAAAAAGCAAGTACATTGTGCATCCTGAAGGAAGCAGAAGCCATTTGTCTACAGAACCTGGAGTGGAGCCAGTCAGGTAGCACGGACAGGGATTTGATCTTCTTCATGTCACTCCCTGCTCCACAGGCTAGAACTTTATGCCCCTGCCTGGATCCAGCTATTGCAGAGGCAATTAGCATTGAAAACAGGGGAAAGCGTCTTGTTGCAGAGGCTGGGAAGGTCAAATGGTCACAAGAAGCCAATTCATTACTCTAGAGGGAAGCTAAAGATCACCCCCATGCTCTGCTGGATGCAGAATGTTGGCTGCCATTTACAGATGTAAATATATGGAAATTTGTGAAAATCCACTGATTGGTCTGCAAAAAATATGCCCTTTTAAAAATTCACCCCTTCAGAGGAAAGAACAACAACAAACTGCACCATCTCAGATGGTATTTGTAATACACAGTTTAGCTATAACTCTCGTACGAATCAGACAATGCGCACACACACAGAGTGCATCCACCCCTCCTCCCTTGCAAACCTCCCTGGACAGCCAGAGAGGAATGAATGAAGCTGTGGCGTAGAAGGGCAGGTGAGACATTTATCTCACCAGGAAATTTCACAGTGGTGGTGACCAGAAGCAAGCCAAGCTGAGCCCAGCTTGGACTTGGCCAGAAGCAATGAGAGTGAGCTTGCCCACTGCCTTCTCCTATTGATCAAGCCCTACAGTGCTGCCCCAAAGAGAGGTCTTAGTCAGACATGGGTAGTGAAAGCAGCAGTGGGTGGAGGCTTCCTATGCTTCCACTTGCAGTGCCAAGGACTGGGACTCAGCTAAGGTTGCCAACCTCAAGGTGGGGGCTGGAGTTCTCCTGAAATTACAACTGATTCTCCAGACTACAAAGATCAGTTCCCCTAGAGAAAATGCCAGCTATGGAGGGTGGACTTTATGGCATTGCATATCTTCTGGCATCACATATCCTTTACCTTTCCTAGTACTGACCTCCAGTCTCCAGGAATTTCCCAAGCTAGAACTGGCAACCCTGAAATTAAAAGACGCCTGCTCCTTGGGAGGAAAGCGATGACAAACCTAGACAGCATAATAAAAAGTAGAGACATCACCCGGCCAACAAAAGTCCATATGGTCAAAGCAATGGTATTCCCAGTAGTCATGTATGGCTGTGAGAGTTGGACTATAAGGAAGACCGAGTGCGAAATAATAGATGCTTTTTAATTATGATGCTGGAGAACACTCTTGAGAGTTCCTTGGACTGGAAGGAGATCAAATCAGTCAATCCTAAAAGAAATCAACCCTGACTGTTCCCTGGAAGGCCAGATACTGAAGCTCAAATACTTTGGCCACCAAATGAGAAGGGAGCACTCACTGGAGAAGACCCTGATGCTGGGAATGACTGAAGGTAAAAGAAGAAGGGGACGGCAAAGGTTGAGATGGTTAGACAGTGTTACTGATGCAACAAACATGAAATTGAGCAAACTCCGGAGGACAGTGGAAGACAGGAGGGCCTGGCATGATGTGATCCATGGGGTCGCGAAGAGTCAGAGTCAACTGTGTGACTGAACAACAACCACCACCTTCTGGGATTAGGCCAGTGGCAACCTGGGAGAGGGCCTCCTTGATCATGGCACCAAAACGATGAAGACTTTTTTTGTTTCATTTGGCATTCCTTCCTAACCATTGTTTTATGTTTTAACTGTTTTATGTGTTTTTTAGCTCTGGGTTCTTAAACTTTTAAAAAAGTTGCTTCCATGAGGTATGTTGGGGGGTATTTTAATGGTTTTATAATGTAATTTTATCATGTATGTTTTAAATCGTTAGCCACCATATTCTACCCTTCTCAAAGCAGAAAGGTAGAATATAAAATTTTGTAAATAAATAAATGAACAAACCCTACCTCTCAGCCAAGTGGCTCCTGCCACACTGACCTACAGGAGCTTGGAACCAGCCATTGGCTGGAAGAGGTGACACCTGGTCCTTCTCCCAGCTGGGCTGATTCTTCTTGTCACCTCCAGATGGCACCATACCACATGGGCCTTACTGGGACTACTCAGTTCATTGTGCTCATCCTGGGCCATTTTAGCAGCCCAATATGCTTTCAATGACATAACTAGGATTTGGGGGGCCTAGAACAAGGCATTGTATTGTGGGGAGGGGCAGACACACCTGCACAACACACACTACATTTAATAGACACACACAATGGAAAAACAAACCTTACCCTTTTCATAGGTAACTATTCCTCCTGCAGGCCAGGCTAGTTCTTGGCTGCTGATCTGGGGCTATGGATAGCCACAGGCCTACATTGTCTCTAGCTGCCTGAATCACTCCACTGGACCAAGCAGGTGCAGCAGCTCTGAGAAAGAGGCAATGCAGGGCAGGGTTGCCAACCTCCAGGTGGCACCTGGAGAGCTCCCACTATTACAGTTGATCTCCGGACTATCAAGATCCATTTCCCTGGATAAAATGGCTGCTTTTGGAGGGTATACTCTATGGCATTATACCCTGCTGAGATTTCTCTCCCCCTCAAACCCCGCCCTCCTCAGGCTCCACCCACAAAATCTCCAGGTATTTCCCAACCCACACCTGGGCAAGAAGCAGACATATGGCCAGGCTGCTGCTATTGTCACAGTCAGGATGGGTCTTATCCCCCGCCTGGCAACTGTAGCTTTAATAGGCTTTAACATTAATAGGCAAGCAGCAATAGCTTGCCGTAGCCACTCCTCTAGGCCCTAGCGTTGCCAACTCCCAGGTGGCACCTGGAGATCTCCCACTATTAAAACTGATCTGTAGATGATGGAGATCAGTTCCCCTGAAGAAAATGGCGGCTTTGGAGAGTGGCCTGTATGGCATCATACCCTGCTGAGGTCCTGCCCATCTCCAAACCCCACCTTCCCCAGGCTCTGCCCCCACCCTAAATCTCCAGGTATTTCCTAACCCACAGCTGGCAACACCATTAGAACAAAGCAGCTCTGTAGAGGATCTTGATTTGAAACGTGAACCAGCCCTAGTCTCAGTGCTATGAAAACTGGTGTTGATCAAAATTAATGTGTTGCAGTTAATAGCCATGATGGCTTGCTTCAGTCAGAGAGAAAGGAAGAGGATATAGCCAAGTGAGAAACTTTCTAAGTCTTGCATTTGTGAATTGGGATAGCAGATAGATGTGTGACCCATAGGTCTATAAATTTTTATGAGTCTTCACCCTTGTAGTCCACATTAGTATTATCAATGGGGTGTAATGGGGAGAGCCAGTTTGGTGTAGTGGTTAAGTGTGCGGACTCTAATCTGGGAGAAATTGATGCAGTAGCCAGATCGCTCACTCATACCTTTAATGCCAGTCTCTCACAACCATAGTTCTGAAAAGAGCTGTTCTTGAAAAAGGGCAGTTTCTGTCAAGAGCTCTCTCAGCCCCGCCTACCTCATAGAGTGTCTGTTGTGGGGAGGGGAAGGGAGAGGAGTCTGTAAGCTGCTCTGAGACTCCCTTGGGTAGTGAAGGGCGAGGTATAAATCCAATCTCTTCTTCTCTCAAGAGCACTTCTCAAGAGAGATCTCTCAACCCCACCCGCCTCAGAGGGCTTCTGTTGTGGGGAGAGGAAGGGAAAGGAGTTTGTAAGCCGCTCTGAGACAACTTTGGGCAGTGAAGGGCGAGGTATAAATCCAATCTCCTCTTCTTCATCATCATCAATTATGCTTCTTGATTAATTTTTTTTATGAATTCCAAAGAAATTTAAATTTCACCCATGAAATTCTATTTAATCACCACCTTGTACCTCTCCCTCTCCCTTCTCTGTGGAACCCAACCTCCAGGTGGTAGCTGGAGATCTCCTGGGATTACAGCTGATCTCCAGCTGACAGAGATCAGTTCTCCTGGAGAAAGTGGATGCTTTGGAAGGTGGACTCTGTGTCCTTACACCCCATTGAAGCTCCTCCCCTCCCCAAACCCTGCCCTCCTCAGGCTCCATCCCCCAACATTTCCAGGTATTTCTCAACCCAGAGCTGGCAACTACATTCTTTATGGATACCCCTCCAGTCTGGAGATTTATGATTGATTCTGTCCTGTCACTGAATGCACAAAGAGGTGTCTGGGGCCCATTTCAGATATCCAAACATTTCAACAAGTTGGGTGAAATGCATACCAAAATACCTAGATGCACTCAAAATTCTGGCAAAACCAAATGATGCTTGCAGTTCTAAAGATAAGTACTTATGGCCTATGAAACTATAGTACCTGGCAACCTCTAATATAAATATGGACATTTCCTGCACTGGAAGCTAAAGAGACAAATCAGAACTAGCTATGTAGAAAACAAAGAAAACTCTCTGCCGAATGACATCCATGCCTGCGGGACCTAATGCTGTTCTGCAGGGCTTGCAAGACAGAGATGTTCTGCCAGACCTATGGTTGAGGACAAGTTAGACAGAAGACGACAGTGTAGTAGTATAAACATCAAAACAACAGCACTGTGTAAATTTGTACAAGCAATGTATAAAATATATAACAAACCTATAGTAGTCAATTTTCAAGTTTTATACTTGTATTTATATTATATCCGGGGCTTTTTTTTTTGGTAGAAAAAGCCCAGTAGGAACTCATTAGCATAATTGGCCAAACCCAACAGCATAACTCATTAGCATATTAGGCCACACCCCATGCATTCCCTTGGCTTGCCTGGGCACCCCGTGACTGTGGGGAGCCCGGGCAAGACGGCCCTTGGAGGGTAGGGAAGGCAATTTAAACTTCCAGGTGTTATGCCAACTTCTCCAGGAAATTCCTGGAGACCCAATCCAAGTTATCTACCAAGGAAAATTGGGTGTCTGTGGCTGTGCGTAAGTTCTATACCAGTCTATACAGAGGTCGGATGGCGAATGAGACGCTCGCTATATCCCAGGAAGTGAGACAACACGCTAGTCCTTAAATAAATGTTGTCTTTACTAAAGGTTTCTGCAGTCATACAAAATCGAAATCATACAAATTCATACAAGCTCCTTAGTTACAAAAGTACATTAGAACAATTACAGCATAGAAAATAACAAAAGCATCAAAATGGGGAAGACAC
>NW_015167530.1:1984153-2018303 GCF_001447785.1 Gekko japonicus | reverse complement strand
TGTAGGGAAGGCAGTTTAAACTTCCAGGGGCCCCCTGGCCCACCCATCTCGGAGTCGCCGGGTGGGGGTCATTCTCCAGGCCTTCCCTCTGTAGCCATGCATGCAGAGGTTTGGCTGTAGTGGGCGTGGCCAACTCTGAAGCCAGCCAGAACTCCGTTCCTGTGCGTTCCTGCCCCAAAATAGCCCTGATCATATCTGAAATTCTCTCCCTTGTTTCTGACGCCTTCTTCGGGTCTTACAGCATCAAGACTGAGTGGGTATACAATTATATTGCGGTTTTCAATTTCTTGATGTACAGTTAGTAGGTTCCAAATATTTTCATCGGATACAGCATGCAATGGAGGGAATCGCCCATCAAGATGTCTCAAATTTCTCAACAGCCTAAGAGGATTCACCGCTGGAATGACAAGGTTATACCAGTTCTTGTAGTCTTGCAGTTTTCTTGTCTTTTTTTGCTATTTTCAAGTCTTCAATGTCATTGTACAACCCTAGGGGGTACTTTTTGACGGGATTTATTTTTCTTTAATAGATGTTCTTTGTAAAAGATATCCAGCTGGATTTATAAATTGTTTCTATGTATTTGCTCATGTAACAGATGTTCATTGTATCCAGTTGGATGCATAAGTTGTTTCAATATATGCTATATGATGTGTTAGTGAGAGAATTTCAGATACAATATAAATACAAGTATAAAACTTGAAAATTGACTACTATAGGTTTGTTTTATATTTTATACATTGCCTATACATATTTACACAGTGCTGTTGTTTCTGTGGTTGAGGACTGCAACGGTTTTCCATCTAGCTTGACTCCTTTCCTCCTTCTCCCCAACCCCACAGGAAAGGGACTCTAGATTGTGCACCTCATGCACCATCTGTAAATTGTTAAACTGTTAGGCTTATTTTAGTTCTCTTAATTTTAAAAATTTAAGTCGACTGTGAATGTTGTTATTGGAAATGTTGTTCCCCGCCCTGAGCCCTGTATAAAGGGGAGGGCAGACTATAAGTTTAAATAAATAAATAAAAAGGGGTCTCATTAATAAGCAAAATCTCCGCGTGATTGAGCCATTTCTTGGATTAGCAGGAGGGAGGAATTATGGGCAGATGGCTGCCGGCTTGTAACAGGCTGACTGTTTCTCTCTTAAATACTGGCCCCGGTCATACGGGGGGGGGAGCACGGCCAAAGCGCGGCTTTTCTGAGCCACAGCAAAATAGATGTGCAGCGGCGGGATCAGACAGATCCATCTAGCCGCTGCGCAGTTGCTCCCCGGCACGATCAGATGCTGGGGGGGGGGAGCCACGGAACAGAGAGCGATGCAGCCGGCTGCACATGTGTGCTCATGCGCAGTTTGGCCGGGAGCCTTGAATGCTGCAGAAGACGGGCACACCAGCGTTCCCACGGCCGCCCTTGCTGTGGAGCTTCAGGTAGGTAGTACTCTTTTCTAAGTTTTTTTTTAATGCGCAGTTTTGCCCGGAAAGTACGGATCGGGGACGGGTGCACTCCGCTTCCCAGATGTTGCGGTGTGATCACGCCCGTTTGATGCACCCCCGATCCGTCCCTCTTGTGGGGCAAAACCTTCCATGTGACCGGGGCCACTGAAGGTCTGCACATGGCTGGGGGCATGTCCCTTTGCACGTGTGCTAGCAACCCCCAGGAGCTTTGGGGTGTGGGGATAGTTATCACATGGTATTGTGTGATACCTCACAAAGCCACAACATCAGTTTTGGTCATGTAACAATGTGGTTTTACCAGAGAGACTTTGGCTAAATGATGATTGTGCTCACTCCCCATTTTCTCCTGCTGCTGCCCTGGACAGCTATGGGCAGCCATAGGTGGGAGACCTGGTCTGCCTTAGATGTAGCACTATATTTTCTGTAAATTACTTTCCCCAGTATTTCCTCAATATGCCAGGATTGGTGGGAAATGTAGTTCTCATTGCATTACAATCAGAACTGGAAGGCTGAGAAAGTCATAATTTCCATCTGTCCCAGCAACCCAATAAGTTCTCTGCATGCGGCACCAGCAGCTACCAGCTGGCTGCCGTGTCTGAAGATGAAGGCTGCCAGCTGCACAGACACACCGATTCTCCAAATACTGCTCATTTTAAATTGCAAACAAATCATCGACTTGACACAAAATGAGCACTGAGTGCAGGAAAAGTTTGGTTTTGAACATCACTAGTCTCACATCAAAGACAGGCTTACTAGTGAATGTCAATTGATTCATTTGTCATATTGAAATGTCACTGGGACACTGGCTTCTCGGAAAGTGCTGTCTCATGGATCCACTGCATCTGCACAATGGGGCATGTTACTACTTTGTAAGCTGGCACCTGTATTCACTCATGATGGATCTCAAAATGGCAGCTCCACTCCTTTTGCCCCACCACTGCTGTTTCTAGTTCCCTAGGCTCCACGGCAAGGCATCTTTTAAGGGAGAAGGGTTAGCAAGGCAGCCACAATGGAACACCATCTTAGAGATTAGGTACAGTTCAGCCCCAACAAAGAATGCACATGGAGCTAGGTGATTTTACCTGTAAAACTACTGCTTAACATTTCTGTATTGCTACTGGTGTGCTAGTACAGTAAAAAAAAGGCAGGAAAGGTCTATTAGCCTAGGGAACTTCCACTGCTACTCACTCACACCTCTGGAGAATAGTGGGTGAAAAATATCCCTATTTCAGCTGAGGGAGCATTGTTCAGGCATCTGCGACTCCTGTGAACAGCTGAACAAAGTGCCAAGAAATACAGAGTCACAACCAAAGAGCAACTCCTTCTGAACTCAACGCAATACACTGGTGATCCATCACTGGTCTTGCAAAATAAATAGCTATCTCTTCGTAATTTCCTGTCTAAATGCCAGCTACTGCAGCAGTGCTGAATTTTCCTGGGCCCTTTCATCACTTTTCCTCTTCAGTCACTGAAGCTGGGATGTGTAGGTGCCATTAATATATCCCCTGCTGTCATGAGAAAGAGAGAGAGAGAAAGAGCAAGGAAGACCACTCACGTGAACAGATATTTATATACTTCAGAGTCAGTTTATAATCCAAACCATTGATCTTGAATTCATTGAGTCAGGACACATAAGTGGATTGCACCCCAACCTATTTTTCTTTTTTGTTTGTTTATTCAGGGTTTCTCTTTTTAAAAAAGAAAAGAAAAAAGAGGAGAGATTGATTGCAAAGGAGAACCAGACTTCTGCAGTTTTCACACAAGTGCAAGGGGTGATTTTTTAAAAAACAATTTTATTAGGATATATCAATAAGTCAAACTATACAACATCTTACAAACTGTCTTATATCCTTTTCTCCTAGTATCCCCCCCCTTCTGACTTCCCGCAGTGCTCCAACCTCCAGTCCAACTCTTATATTTTTCCCCTCTTTTTTTCCCCCCTTCTTCAATAATAAAATTCTTCAGGTAACATAACCTTTAACTTTTGTTCTTATATATTTAAACTTATTCTAAATGCCCTTCTATCTTCAATAATTATCAAAGCAAAATAGATTATTTTTCACATCCCAGTATTTCTCTAAATATTCTTTAAAGTCTTTCCAGTCTGCAATAGGGCTGCCACGTCCCCCTGGGGGGCAGAAAATTTCTGGAGTTCTTTCTTGTTTCCAGCACTGAGCATATGTAATTCTAGCAGTTGTAATCATATACCACATTAAAGTTCATTTTGCAATGTTGACTTCTTCCATTTTAAGTCCCAGTAGTAGCATTTCAGGCTCCTTCTTAATTTTACATTTCATAATTTTCTCCATCTCTTTATGGACCTCCGTCCAAAAGTTTTTTGCTTTATCACAAGTCCACCACCTATGGTAGAGCGAACACTCTACTCTTTTACATTTCCAACATTTGTTTGACATATTACTACTTATATTTGCTATCTATTTTGGTGTCATATACCATCTATATCTTATATATCATCTTATAGCAATTTTCTTTTAAATTATTACATGTTGAAATTTTCATTGCATTTTTCCATAAAAAATCCCAAGATGACATATATATTTCCTTGTTCATATTAACTGTCCATTTTATCATCTGCTCCTTAACTGTTTCATCCTCTGTATACCATTTTAGCAATACCTTATACATTTATCAGGATCCTTATAGGCTGCATTTGATTTCCTGGGTCACAAAGAAAGACAAAGTAAAGTAAGAATGAGCCACATATTGGATAGATTTTGTGTCTATCATCCAGTTTTGAATAGGTCTATCATTGGAGTCAGGGCCTAGAATGTTAATTTTTTAATATATTGATGTTTTCTCAATGGTAGCTAATTGTCAGGACCTAGGAGATGATCTCCACATAGAACCAGCAGATTTTGGACAAGTCATATCATTCCTCCCAGCTAAAAGTAGGGGGCAGATAAGTGAATGTGTGTGTGGGAGAGGTAGGCTTGGCTTTGGAATGACCATCGGGAGAAACACAGTAAGAAGCAGAGTGATAAATAAAGCTATGAATGGCTTGAAAAGTGAAGCCCTGGGGAGGGGGAGCAAGATCTCTGTCTGTCTGTCTGTCACTCTCTGGAGATCTGATGTGAGGTAGTGAATCAGCTGCCTTGTAGGAGTGCCCATTTTCTTCCACCTGTGGTCTACTTCTGTGTTCGTAAGGAAAACAGACATTACAAGGACATCCCAAGTCTCTCTCATCCGAAGCAAATGAGCCCAGGTAATGCTGTCTGAAATATACTGGGTTCAGACGTGTTGAGTGATCAGCTCATAGTTTATTAGTGATTTCTGCTAAACTCTTAGACAACTCTAGCAGGGCCAGAGCCCGGCTTAAATGTGTGCAAAACACCACACCCAACACACACACACTCCTGGTGATAGTCTATTTACAAGAAAACTCTTGTGCAATAGGTCCCTTTCAGGATCCTAGTAGTCTATTGTTTAGGTGTTCAAGCGAAGTCAGTTCTCTGGTGCACTTTGAGCTTAATACATAACACCCCTCCCCCGAGGTTCAAAAGCACCTTAACAGACAAAGTCTCTTAAGTAGGATGGTCAGCGCTGTTCATGGTTTGAACGGCGCGGCTCCATCTGTGGGGCCGGGGGCTCAGGATCGGAGGCTGCCGGCGCAGCTAAGGTGTCGATGGGATGTGGCAGCATTTATATACCTTCGGCTTATATACCGCCCTGACCCCGAAGGGTTTTTGGGCGGTTTACATAGTGGTTCTAATTAACCAATTAACCTAACTAGGGCCACATTGTCTACAGGGTGGTGACTGCTTACCAGCACCCCGGGCTAGTTGTCATTCGGCTTCCTTCCGTGGCGGTGATCAAAACATTGTCAAAGAAGAACTGAACCCCGGGAATTCCTTTAAGGAGAGAGTCCATTAGATTTTGGGAAATTCCCGGGGCTACGCTGACCCCAAATTGTAACCAATGCACCTGGAACACACCCCTGTGCCTCACAATCATCTGGGCCTCTGCAGTCGCATTGTCGACTGGGACCTGCTGGTAGGCCTGGGCTAAATCCAGCTTGCCAAAGATCTTCATGCCCACTAGGGACACCAGGATGTGGCTGACCATGGACCTGCTGGTAGGCCGGTCCTGGAGGGCCTTGTTAATCGTGCACTTGTAGTCTGCGCAGATGTGGATGTCTCCATTGGGCTTTACTGGGGTTACTATAGGAGTTTCCCATAGAACATGTGGGACCAGCTCCAAGACCCCTTGGGCCACCAGCCTATCCAGCTCCTCGTCAATTTTTGGCTTTAGGGTGAATGGGACATGTCTGGCCTTCAATTTTATGGGCAGCACCTCTGGGTTGATTTGTAAGGAGACGGGAGGGCTGGTGTAGTGACCAAGCATCCCATCAAAGACTGTGGATAATTCATTGCACACCTTCTGAAAGTCTTTAGTGGCCACGTGGTGGACCCCCGTAACGCAGAACCCCAGTGGCACGAACCATGAAAGTCTGTTGAGGCTTGTGTGACTGCTTTCACTATCAAGTCCAAAGGTCCATCGAAGTGCTGGTACTGCACTCAGAACTTGCCCTCCCCCAGTATGGCCAATTCATTCTTTGAAAAGTCCCATAGGGTAAAACTGGTGGGCTGCAGGGGAGGGTCCAAAGAGCTCTTCAGAGCGCATTGAGGTGGAAGCTGCAGCTGGCCGCCTCCGGTTCCCCTTAGCACAACCGGCTCGGGCGATGTGGCCAACCTTCCCACAGTTCCTGCATGTGGCATCATGGAACCGGCAGGACCTCCTCTCGTGGGGTTCTCCACAGCTGGTGCCAGTGGTCGATGGGGAAGTGTCGACAGCGTGTGGTGGTGTGGATGGATGTTGCGAGGCAGGCGGCGTGTGGCAGCATGTGGGGCACTGGAACTGCAGTACCTCATCCTCCTCTTCCTTGGGGCTGTCCATGTGGTGGGTGGCTGTGGCTGGTCTTTGCCAAGATGGCGGGCCTTTCCCACGCTGGACCTCTGCGGTGAATTGCTAGGCTGATTCAGTGGCGAGGGCCATCTCCATGGCCTCCTTGAATTTCAGGTCACCTTGGGCAAGGATCTTCCTCTGTATTCGCTCGTCACGTAGGCTGCAGACCAGCCAGTCTCGAAGGGCATCCTTGAGGTCAGGAAACTTGCAGTGGTGGGCAATATGGTGGAGTGCTGTGAGGAACGCCAAGATGGATTCTGTTTTGGTTTGATTCTTCGAGTGGAATGCATGGTGGGCCATGATGACCGATGGCTTAGGGGAGAAGTGTTCCTTAAGCCGGTCCATGATGGTTTGATAGTCTGTGTCCTTGAGCTCCGCCAGGGTGAGGAGTGAGCGGGTGATTTTGTACATCGTTTGGCCACAGATGCGGAAGAATGTGGTGCATTTCATTTCTGCCTTGTTGATGCTGGAGGATTGCAAGAAGAACTCGAACCAGCCAAGGTAGGACTCTCAGTCCTCTGCGGTGGCGTTGAACACATCGAAGAATCCTGAAGCTGCATCCATGGTCTCTGGAGCAGTGCAGTGCACGGGGCTCTGGGGCTTGGAGCGTGATGCGGTGCTTTCAGCTGGAGGAGGCTTGCTTGTCAGGATCCCACCTTCATCACCAGTGAAATATACTGGGTTCAGACGCGTTGAGTGATCAGCTCATAGTTTATTAGTGATTTCAGCTAAACTCTAAGACAGCTCTAGCAGGGCCAGAGCCCGGCTTAAATGCGTGCAAAACACCACACCCAACACACACACACTCTCCGGGTGATAGCACTCTTGTTCAATAGGTCCCTTTCAGGATCCTAGTAGTCTATTGTTTAGGTGTTCAAGCTAGGTCAGTTCTCTGGTATGCATTGAGCTTAATACATAACACTGTCCTTAGAAATTGTCATCACTTGAGGAACAGAGTGCATGTAATAGCACTGTGAAATATAAAGCTCACTTGTACTGAGGCTGGTTTCTTTCTCCGCAACAACCTCCAGCTTCTGTGAAAATCATTTCTAATGTTCTTTGTGTTTTACTTTTGGTTTCAGACAATGTCCTTCCCCTTTCTGGTGGCAGGGTTGCCAACTCTAGGTTCAGAAATACCTGGAGATTGGAGGCTGAAGCCTAAAAGGGTGGAGTTTAAGGAGGGGTGGGATCTTGGTAGGGTACAATATCATGCAGTCCACCTTTCAAAGAATCCATTTGCTCCAGGTGAAGTGGAATAAACGTTTTGAATAAATAATAACTAAGTGATCTAGGTAGCCTGGAGATCAGTTGTAATCCCAGGAGATCTCAACCCCCACCTGGAAGTTAGCAACCCTATCGGGTGGTGCAATGCCCATCCACAATATTTAATCTTTTAAAAAAGAAAACAGCAAATAAAGCTCCTCCCCACCCGCCTCCAGTGCAACACGACTTCTTCCGCCCATCTGTTGTCTGGGGTTGGAATATGGTGCTTTTGCCCCTGGACCTGAGTGACCTTATTGTCAATAATAAAATCCTTTCCCTCCCTCATTTTCTGGAAAGCCCCTAACAGTGATGCTGCAGAGGCATATGTAACATAAGGAATTCAGTTCCCACTCATACAGAGTAAAGCAGATGGGTATCAAAACAAGTTATTTCTTCAGCTATTCTCATGTTACATTATAATGTGCATTGTTCCTGGCATGAGCCTGAAGTTTTGTACAATGGGAGGGGGGAGGGGGAAAAAACAAGATCAGAAAATAGGTCAATAGTAGAAGCCTCTTCTGGCAAAGAGCCACCAAATAACCCTTAGTGTTTGTACAAGTCTCATAAAAATTTTCAAGTGTATTATCTTGCCTGACAGTCTGTAGTCAGAAATGAACAAAGGTAAGAGCACAATATTGTGTATCTCGCTATTTCTTTACAGAAAAGTGGTCTTGTACATCCTGAGCCCTTAAAATGAGGCAGCTTTAAAATAGAAACACAACCCCATTTCCCCTCTTCTTATTTGCCTTTCCTTTCCCCCTAGTATCTCCGATCCCTTTGATCAAGCGCATCTTCCCCCATTTTCCTCTATCAGTCACTGTACCTGAGACATATATTTAAGCATCTTTCAGCTGCTGTAGTATCTCCTGTCAGCACAGGGAGGGAGGCACACTCTCTCCTCCCCCTCCAGTTCTGGGTTCATTAGTCACAAGAGTGGCACTGGCAATTACAAGAAGTCCTCTCAGTATTCCGTCGGCCACTTTGCTCCTTGCCTACTCCCAGTGGTAACCTTTTTCATGCCTGTTTTGCGCTGCCTGAGTATTCACTACATTAAAAAAATGAAGCACTGCCTGCCAGTTCTTATTCCTGACAAGTGAGAGACAGTTCAAGTGCAGCTGGCTTTGAAGACAGAGCGCCAAGATGTGGACTCCCTTTCCCATCAGTCCCACAGCCAACGTGCTAGCTGTTGTTTCAGAAATGTCCCATGGTCTGTTCTTGGTACACAGTGGGATTCTACCTTGCCAAACCTTTAGAGGCAGAGTAGACAAGATTGTGGACAGGAAACCTTGTAGGGGACTTTTTTTCTTTCTTTTCCCAAGACCCAAGCACCCTTGATCTGTACTGCTCTGGCAGACAATAAATACAAGCGTCTATTTCTGTGAATTTGGCAGGGGCAGGCTTGCAGAGCTGGTACAAATGCAGCCTGTGCCTATCAGCCATTATTGAGACCGGGTGGTTATTTGAAAATAGTTTGGTTATATACTCCCAGGCAGCAAGCAACAAGACGAAATTCTGAAGTTGAATCCATCCAAGATGGAGGTCATGTGGCTGAAGTTGAATCCATCCAAGACGGAGGTCATGTGGCTGAAGTTGAATCCGTCCAAGATGGAGGTCATGTGGCTTAAGTTGAATCCATCCAAGACGGAGGTCATGTGGCTGGGGAAACTGAAATGCTAGCTGGAGGGTCACTCCCGAGACTTGATGGTGTCCAGTTGACAGCTGTAGACTCTGTAAAGAGCCTCAGAGTGTGGTTGGGTTCTGGGCTATTATTGGATAAATAAGTTAAAGAGTGGAATTTCATTCTAATGAGTAAGCTGGTTTTATACTCCACGTGCCGTTGAAAAATAACGCTACTGAAGTAATGGCTGCCAATAAGCTAGCAGTAGAAGAATTACATCTGAGCTATAGCAGGTACTATAAAGCTTGTGTGTGCCCAGGGGTGCAAGCCCATGTCTTGCAGACAGTGCTGTTGGATAAACCAGCTTGTGAATCCCAAGCAGTCCAAGACATGTTGTTTGTGTGTTTGGTCGGTTTATTTGTATTGTGTTTGTTGTTGTTGTTGTTGTGAGTCGCTTTAGGAAGAAAAGTGAGATATAAACAAATAAACAAACAAAAAACAGGAATAGGAAGTGTGGAGAAATGCCCTCCCTAGAATCCACCTAGATATTTTATTAATTGAGGCTACACTCTGAATGTGCCCCATAGGCTGCAATGCTGGTAAAGGAGCAGCAAAAGGAAAACTATAGGAGATGAGTCATCTCTCCCCCAAGCACAGAGCATTCCAGAGCTTAGCTATGCAAATAGTTCTGACTGAAGAAAGAACACATCTTGCTAGAATGTCACATGTAAGGGGACATAGACTTTGACATAGACACAGTAATTCCTTCCTCTTGAGGCAGGAAGAACAGCTGACCCCAGAGAGGATGGATTCCCAGGGGGAGACTATAAAGTCTCAGAACACAAGAAGGACTCTTCTGTTATACTCTCAAGCCATCAAGGATTAAACCTTTACCTAAGGACTCTCTCTTGACCACATGCCAAGGGACAATGGGAGAAGTCCCAACTCTGAGAACTACAACAATGACGGATTTTTCAAATGCTGCAACTTCAAGATTTCTTAGCCTATCCTAGCAATAACATCATTAGGATTAGAGTTTGGGGTAAGAGGAGTGCGTGGTCTCGCCGTTTCCATTTTATCCTTGCTTATGCTGAGCCTAATGTGTACTCTTTTTTGTTTTTATTTAACTTTCTTATATTTTGAATGCTTGATGCCTGATCTATGCAAAAACATCAGGCATATCCATTCTTGCTTTCCAAAGAGCAGCGAAAGGAAGTGGCAGTGTTGAGCTTGCCATTCCTTTAGTGTGATAACTTGAAATGGCAAAGGTGTGATAGATTCTCCCTGTACCTACTAGCAAAGCAAGTGATTCAGCAACTAGGCAGAGCCTATGATGACAACTCCGATTCAGAATTCTAGATGTACAAATCCATCTGGCAGGAGAGAGTCTTCCAGATTTGTTGGTGGCACTGGTTACTATCCAGAGAAAAATTGCTAGCACTCTGGTGGTGGTGCTGAATGAAGATTTGGGACAGCTGTGGGGCTTTTCAGGACATGCAAGTCCATTCCTTCACAGGAAGTATTATTGTTATATCCTCTACTAGTCCTGCTGTTGTTATATCCTCTACAAGCCCAGGAAATTCCTGGGTCCTAATCAATGTTCCCTCTAAGCTGTGGAGTCTTGTGAGCAAAAATTCTACTTTGTGAGCTACTGGCATTAAAGTTGTGAGCAAGCGATTTGGCTACTGCATAAATTAGTTTGCTCTGGAGCCATCTTTCCTGAGCTAAGAGAAAAATGTGTGAGCCGGAGGCTAGAAAACTGTGAGCTATCTCACACTAACTCAGTTTAGAGGGAACACTGGTCCTAATTTCAATCAGGCACATTTGGATATAATCCTGGAAAGATGAGCTTTCACATTTTGAAAGGATGAATTCCTTACCATTGCGACTGGCAATGCCAGATATTCACAGAGCTGAATGTATATTCCAAGCTAAGGGGCTGGTTTTTCAGGAGGACTGAACAGTGCATCCCTGTTATTACTCAGTCTGTCCTGTGGTTTTATGAAAACCAGCACTTTCTGCTGTCATAGCAGGAAACAACAAGAAGGATCCCAAAGTACCTTGTACTTGTAAAAACAGAAGCAATGTAGCTCTACATGACCTGATCCCAGTATCCACACATACCTCTGCAGAAACTGGTGTCTGAGGCTGGGGTGGAGGTCTGGTGGCAAAGAAACATGGGTCAGGCAGATAGCCATACCAGGAAGTAAACAGACAGACAAGCAGACAGGTAGTAAAACTGGGGAATGCGTAGCAGCCTGAGCACAGCTCATTCTGTAACCAGGTCGCCCACTTTGCTGAGTTAATAGCTACCATACCACCTCCTGGACTCCTACAGTGGTGGCACGGTAGCCCCGCAGCCTATACCTCACCTGCTTTGGCAAATCACTACAGTGGTGCACAAAAATAAAATGCTCGGGTGACTGCTACTACTAGAGTTCCCAGCTTCAGACCCCCTGACACTTTCTACTGCAGCAGACTGTGTGGCTCCTATGGCACCGTTGTACTTTGCCATGCGACTGCTGTACAACTGGCTTGCTGCAACTGCAGATTTTTGTTTTAAAAACTGGCTCCTATATACATGACGAGACTGGCTGAAAGATACTGCTTGGGTCCCCTTAAACCTTCTGCTCTCCGCTCATTTGAATGCTCTGCCTGGTGTGGCTCTTTGAATCTTGCCCTGCCACTCTACAAGTCCCCCTTGCCTAATTATGATTTATTACCTGCATGGTGCAGACACGAGCAAACAAAATAGCTTCCAGGCTGACATGGTATTCCACTTGCCACACACACACACATTCTCCCGGGCACCCTTCTGTGCATATATAATCATTAACTTTGAGTAATTTCCTCTGGCAAGCAGGGAGTAACTGCCTCTTCCCTTTAACCCTTTGGTATATTGCAAGTCATCTTTGTAAGAGTATGACTCCATTTTCTACACTCATGCATCCAGGCAGCCTGATTGGGAGGTGGGTTGCTACTGATACTGATGGGAGAAGGAGCCAGTGCTGGTTTTGCCCGTGAGGTAAACGGAGTTGTTTGCAGAATTAACTGAGACCAAGGCAGAGGTCTGAACTTTTCCTGCATTAACGTTATGACTGTCTACCAGCAAGTCAGCCTAATAAAAGGCACCTGATTCATTGGATGCAATGGTGGCTGTAGCTGATGGGAAAACAGTGATTACAATGTACAGCAGATTTGCAACGAAAGACGATGCCTGCCCTTAGACTGAGTAACTCCCTAAGCGTTCTAACTTTGTCAACATGAATTTCCTTTCAACCTTCCTCTATAAAACTGAAGTCCTAGAGGCAATTTATTTTTAACAAATGGAACCTTGGTTGAATTTCTGATGATTTTTGGCCTATAGGACTGTTCTTGTGAGTGCTTGAAAACCATGTGTATTATAATCTGCCATGTTCAAAATCAAATAAAAACTGAGCTGAATCAAGTTGTGGTGAGTCATGTTTTAGACATGTGTTAAAGCTTTCTCAAAACCCATCCAACATATTGGAACTGACAAGAAAACAGCCATTTTATATATGCGACAATATAGCTGGGTGAAAAGGGTTGTGTGAATTGGCCCTCAGACATATCAAAGATCATTGATAAACCTTTCAGTGCTTACATTGGATACCAAGGATGAATAGGGCTACCATACGCCCAGATAGATTCTTGGCACGCCATCCACAATCCAGTTGGGACATTCACTAAAACAGAATCTTTGATTTCATTTGAATGAAAAAAATCTAGCCTTTATAGTTCAGCTGTTTCTGCTTCTGGATAAAACTTATGGATTCTGGTTCTTTTTTCATGGAACAAATAGCAGCGGGGGGGGGGGCGCTACACTGGAAAAACCAGCAAGAAGGAAAGGGCTAAACCTCCCCCTTGTTTCATAACACTACAGTTTTGATGCAATCCAGAGTTCCTACAATATCTTCTGAAAGAAATTGCAGATCTGCAGTGTCTCATATGGCCTGGCCCTCCATCTGCCATACTAAGTAGACATGTTTGGAAGTAAATCTTTAAAAGAAAAGAAATCCACTAATCCTGAGTGGATATAGTTAGGGAAGGCTCTAAATTTTACTTCTTCTGGCCATGAGGACAGTCTGTTTTCTTCCAACAAGGGCTAACTGCTGCCAGCTCAGGGAGGGGTTTTTCAAAAGAGCACAGCTGGGAATTGTTCAAGACCAGGGAGGCAAGGAGCAAGGAGTTCCTTTCCCTCTTGGAGCTCCCTAAATATTAACTGAGGATCAGTCACAGAGCCAAGTGATGTCTGGAGCAATGGAAGCCAGGCTAGTATGACACAGTGGCCTTTACTACTACTCCCCAACATATTTGTTGCGCTCTTACCCTCAGAGGGAAAAAAAGTCCAGCAGCACAGAGGACTATGTACTCTGCTGGCACTGTTCGAACAATAATTAAGAGTAACAATAACTTAATAAATGTGAGCGATGACCATTTCCTGGCATCAGCATGGTCACATAAAAAAGATATTTCCATTGCTCCTTCACTAGCCCTGTGTGGTGTGTGAGCACAAGGCAATCAATGCAAAATGTCCAAAATGAATGGGTTTGACCTACATAATTAATAAGAGTTTTGCATGCTATGCAAATTACATGGCTCAGATTTGGAGAACTGAGCCATGGCAACACCAAGAATCATCCAGCGATGGCCATTTTGGTGCCTGGTCCAGAACACCCAAATATCCTAAGCTGGTAAAAAAAAAATGTAAGTGATGGATCGTTTGGCCTACTTCATCCCATCTAATGGGCCTCCCTTTTCCCATCTAATGATTGGTCTGGCTGTGGGGCGGGGGGAATAACAGATTTTTGGCCAAGTGGAGGGCAAGGAATTAGGGAGCAGTTCTCTTCTCCACAAGGATCAGCAGCTCAAAGATGAGAAGACAGGGAGGAAAAGCTCTCAGACTCTAGAATCAGGGACATTTGCTGCCAAAACCATGATGAGAACAAATGATCTTGGAATGCTGGATAAGCAAAAGTTCTATAAGGAAGCAAGTTATTCCAGCCATTGTTTTTGAGTCCTGGTGCTTTTTCCTACCTGGCAACGCGCCTTGTGCCCAAGCAGGGACACACCTGATCAAAGAACATTTTATCACTAGCTTTCTGATTGCCACAGTGGTCTCCAGCAGATACAGGCATATTATTCAGAAGAACAGAGGCAGATTCAAGTCAAACTGATGAGAATCAGGTACTTCAGAAGGGTAATAAGGAACAGAGGAGACAACTTCAAAAAGTAGACGCAAATCAAGGAAGTCCTTCAAAATCAGGGACACCTAAGAGGCATCTATGTGTGGGAGGGAGTTGGGGAATATATACGCAAACAAAAAAAAAAGGTGATGAGCAGCATCCTTGACAAACTCCAGTCCTGCAGACTTGTCTTCAGAATGATGACATTGATGCTTACCTTCCCCTTGTGGAATGAAGCCAGTCAGAGAATCTGGTTATTACTGAGCACACAAATAGGGACCACCAGTTGCTACTACAGTTTAGCCCTATGCAGTGATTTTTCACCATACCAATAACTTCTCCGTGTCTTGTTTCTCAGGGGAAAAGGCATGCTTCCCTGAAGCAGCTGGACTTGTAGTTGAGTACGGTTTTACATAAATACCAGAACCCCTAAGCTGATTTACCAAAAGAATTAGCTAGGCATTTGTCATAGTGAGATTTCATGAGTATTTTATGTTGCATATTCAGCAGTAATACAAATGCAAATAGTAAAGCCTGATTTATTATCAGAAAGGATATAAACACTGAGAAGTATTACTTACCCTTTACTGAAAAGCAATAATGTTTGTCTAAATCCTAATGCCTTTTAGCTGTGTTACTTCTGGTCCCTTTGCTTATTATAAAAATCGCATTGGTGCTTTTCTGTAAATGCTGTTGGCATGCCTTAACATTAGTTGCCACTTGGGCCCCAGGTATAAACACGGTCATTTTCCTGTTTGTTTAAAGTTGCCTTACCAAAAGAAAAAGAAACCAAATCAAGCCATCTTCTTGTCCACTTATTTGTCTGAAGGAGGCCGAGTCATTTCATTTGACTAGGTATGTTAAAAAGGTGTAGGGGCGGGGGAAGGAATGTAGTTGGTAAACACCAACCACAACCATTTTTGGAGGATTGGTTTACTGTCGATTTCTAGCTAATGTCTGTTCTGTAACCTACTACAAGACTACAGTGATTGGGATGGGTGTTTATTTGCTGTGCTTGTATTACCAGGGGATTGTTTACAGAACTAAATGAGAAAATGGTACTGATGGGGCCACAGATTTATAATAGCTCATTTATATATAATCTCAAGACTCATTCATCTGACAACTCACTGAGCTTCTTTCCATCCAGGTGGCCATTTGTTTTTGCTGCATAAATTGAGCATCCAATTTAGGAAGCCGGCTGCATGAGTTGTTGTCATAAGCACACATCAGGCTTTGTGAGCTATGAGGGGAAATGCACACAGTTTGTGTTTGTTGTACTCAGATAAGCTGGGTTTTGCCAGTAGGTGTTTGTGACAATTGTACACCCCAGCCACTCTCAGGGACTCTCTTGGACCAGACTTGGACTTCTGATGTAAGGATGACAAGGACATAAGAACATAAGAAGAGCCCTGCTGGATTAGACCAATGATCCATCTGGTCCAACATCCTGTCTTACACAGTGGCCAATCCGTTCCTCTGGATGGCCAACAACAGGGCATAGAAGCCGAGGCCACCCCCTGATGTTGCCTCCTGGCTCTGGGATTCAGAGGTTAGTGCCTCTGACTGTATAGGTTCCCTTCACTCACCACGGCTAGTAGCCATTGATAGACTTATCCTCCATGAATCTCTCTGATCCCCTTTTAGCTGTTTATTCCTGAGGCCATCACTACATCATCTGGCAGGGAATTTCAACGACATCCCTGGGGGGAAATCAGGAGGCTCAGGGGACACCTGAAACCACCCAGATGACTTGCAGACCCAGAACCTCTGGATCCCGAACATCATTTGAAGGACCTGCTCTTGAAGAGTCAGCTCCATATGCTACTGCCAGAGTACCATGTCTTGGGGCAGCCAGCTCTTTGCCTCAGAGTGGCTGAGATGGCAGGTCTGTGAGGAGGCAGTACAAGGATGATGGTCCCAACCTGTCAGATCATGTTCCAGCTACTGAGCCAGATAACTGCCTAAGCACATATAATAGGTACTTTGTATGATCGGGGCTCAAATGAACCCTAGCTAGATGAACGCAGGACTCAGGTTTTCCCTAGCAGTGACATAAGGTTGTGATTTTTATTTTCTCCTACCAGCCTCCAGAGCAGTGGTGGGCCATGGGAGCAGGGGTGGGGAGATCCCTCCTCCAGCAGGAACCTGGCATCCCTGAGAATCTTGGGAACTGTAGTTTAGTGAAAACACTGAGGCGTGAATCCTAAGAAGTCATTCTGTTAGTGCAGCAGCAGCTCATCCTATAAAATGTCTCTTCCATTTGTGGAGGAGAAGAGGGCAATCCTTCCTCTTGTTGCAGTCTCCCAGTGTGCCCCCTACATTGTTCCCGTGGGTTCTCTGACCCAAAGGAGCATGATTGGGTGTAAACAGAGGGCTGCCATGAGAGGGGTGGGGAAGTTGCCTTCCTCTGGAGTGACTCTCCTTGTGCTCTACATAGGACAGTCTTAAGAACATAAGAGAAGCCAATGTTGGATCAGGCCAAAGGCCCATCTAGTCCAACACTCGGTCACACAGTGGCCAAAAATACCAGGTGCCATCAGGAGATCCAGCAGTGGGGCCAGGACACTAGAAGCCCTCCCACTGTTGCCCCCCCCAAGCACTAGGAATACAGTGCATCACTTGCCCCACACCAAGAGTTCCTATCTATTCTTTGTGGCGAATAGCCATGGATGAACCTCTGCTCCATATGTTCCATTTGTTTATCCAATTCCCTCTTGAAGCCATCCATTCTTGTTGCCACTTGAGACTCATAGTACCCTTGAGACTCATAGTAAGGTAAAGGTAAAGGTTCCCTTGCTCGAAAGCCAGTCGAATC
Source organism: Gekko japonicus (assembly GCF_001447785.1). Classification (NCBI taxonomy): domain Eukaryota; kingdom Metazoa; phylum Chordata; class Lepidosauria; order Squamata; family Gekkonidae; genus Gekko; species Gekko japonicus. The sequence goes on along the minus strand of NW_015167530.1, from coordinate 2,001,023 downwards.
CGACTCTAGGGTTGCAGTGCTCATCTCCGTTTCAAAGCCGAAGAGCCAGCGCTGTCCGAAGACGTTTCCATGGTCATGTGGCCGGCATGACTAAACACCAAGGCGCATGGAACGCTGTTACCTTCCCACCGAAGTGGTCCCTATTTATCTACTTGCAATTTCTTGTTTTCGAACTGCTAGGTTGGCAGGAGCTGGAACCAGAGATGGGAGCTCACTCCGTCATGTGGCACTCGGGTCTTGAACTGCTGAACTACCGACCTTCCACAGCCTGCAGACTTATAGTACCCTTCACCAAACTACAATTCCCAAGGCATCCTAGGAGAAAGAGTGGTTGTAACCCCCGTTTAGTTTTGGCAGAGACAAACCCTTATTGTGGACCATGTTTATCTGGTACCTCTATGAAAGTCTGTCTCTGTGGCAGTCTGGCAGAGTAATTCTGTTTCACAAATTTCCAACAATGCCTGTCTTTTCTTTGTAGTTTTTTTCCTTTTATTTTCGGGACAGGATGATCCCCTAGCCTACCTTGTCAAGTGAAGCTTTCAGAGATTACTAGCTTGAGAGGAAACAGTGACCCTCATGTCAGAGTATGTCTGTTCCATGCCGCTGCTGGTACCATACATATACAGGGTAATAACATGCATGGTCACAAGTCACCTCATTAATGGTCCAAAATAATAACTAGACACGGTCCAGTGACAGAAAAAATAATGAGGATTTGCATTTCAGATGGACGCTGAAAGATCCCGATTACTAGGGTGCTATTTTCCTCTGCATATTTGATGTAACCGGGAGTGGCAGGCTCTCCATACTGCCCTAGCCCTTTGTGGGTTGCAGCGCTCTGCTAACTTCACTGCCCTTGACATTAGCAGCACTGGCAGGCTTATTTTCCATGCCCCAGCCATTAACCTTTACCCTCTGCCCAAATAAATTAACATTGGCTGCAGGGCCTTACAGAATAAATCCTGGTTGTCTTGACTTAGAAACTTGAGTGGGTCCAGGTGGCACAGTCAAGAAGACATTATGAGACTCATTATCTTCTCTCCCCCCCCCCAAAAAAAAAGAAGCGAGTGATTCATCAGGCAGGCAGCTCCCTCATGACTCTGAGGCCCTCTGCTCAGGTCTTAGGAAAGCTGGGCTTCTGCGTTTCATCTCATTTGAGGAGGTATGTTTGCAGGCTTTGTTGGCTAGCCTTGAAGAAGCCTGTTAATGTTGCCGAGAAATCATGAGTTAAACGGAAAGCACTAATTAAGGCATTTCACTGGCATTTGCCTGTGTGGAGACTGGCCTGCGTTTCCATTCCCTAAGCAATCAGAAAATTCTCGGCTTTCCCCCAAGGATGCTTCTGAGGGAAACTGCTGTCATGTTTTGACAGAGATGGGCGGAGCTGAGGTTTCTGATACAAACCAGCATACTCTTACTCCCTGGATTTCTCGGAATGTAGAACTTTCAGACTCCCTGATGGGATGGTTCCCCCCACCCCAAATTTTTTTTTTATTTATAAACTGTTCGGCAGTAAAAGCAAACATACATTCTAGATATGCTAGAAGAATTTTGCGCACACGTCCTCAGCCTTGAAAACAAACGCATCATCGGGGCTTCTGTCACACTTCGATATGTATCTTTGTTTTCACTTTTAATAGCGTTTTCTAAAGACAGTCCAAGAGGGCCACGTTATGGGAACTCAATGAATTCATGATGTGCAATTTTCTTTATAATTCAAAAAGGATTGTAATTAACTGATTATTTTAATTGTTTTAATCAACATGGCCCTTTTTTTGAGGGGATGACCTGATTGCTCTTCTGCCAGTTGATTACCTAGCTGCCGGGGATGAGAGTAGAACATCCTTGTCCTTTGGCATCCTTACAATGGGAGGCAGACTGTGAATAAGGAGAAATGAGGAGCCTGTGAGCCCATTGTAACCCAGGGAGCCATCTGGACTTTAGGTCCCGATAGCCCATCGCATGAAGCAGCAGCTCACAGGTCCACATATTCCTTGTTCTAGCTCTGGTGGTTCCGAGTGTAAATATCCCTGTTGATGGAGGTTTCTTTTCTTTGTGTGTGAAAGCTTGGTGGTTGCACAGCAGTCAGTATTCCATTCTGGGTGTCTCTCCCCAGTGAACTACTTAGGCAAAGTTCACACTGCTGAGGAGAATGGGAAGAAGAGTGACCTCCCGTATATCTGAGATGTTGTGTAGGCATGTATGCGTTATTCAAAAGCTAGAGTGAGTTCAAAAATGACCAATAGAGGGGGACAGAGAGCCATGCTGTATCTCATCCATCCAACCAATTCTGGTCTGGAGGAAAATATGCCCAAAAACACGAATGCTATCCAAGGACAGAATTATAGTTATAAATGGGAAATCAATAATTGGCTCAATTACCTTAACAGAGAAGTTAACACTTGGGAAAGGTACTGAAGCATTTAATAAATGTAAACATTAGAGTTCTTACAAGCTACAGTTCCCCCAGCATTTGTTTCCTCCAGAATTAAAGTATGTATTTATGTGTGTATGATTTATGACATTGTTAGGCAGCAAATGCGGAGATTTTTCATATATTTGGGGCAGGCCCCACTTACCGGTGGCTTGTTTGGCCTCCAGCAGAGCAGTACTGGTGTCCATTCTGTGGAATGGCCTATTAGAGCAGAAATGTGGAGCCCCTTCCTGGTAAAGTTCTGTAAATTTTGCAAGGCCGTTTTATTTCAATGAGCTTTCAGTTCTGTGTCCTTTTATCTTAATTTATGGATTTGGAGCAAAATCGGCTGCTGTCATATTGTAATTATATTTCTCAGTTATTGCTTGTGATTTTAGTGTTTTTATTATTGTATTTTATTAATTACGCCTGGGAAGTTTCTTTGAGTGAAGTTAGAAGTGGGGTATGAATAAACAGAGACTTCCGTGGTGTAAAAGATAATGCAGAAATGTTCTCACACGGAAAAGGACCTAACGGTGCAGTCCTAAATAGAGTTATGCCTTTCTAAATCCATTGAAGTAAATGGGCTTCGAATGGTGCAACTCTGTTTAGTTTGCACTGAGGATTATTGACGCTCAACGTGTCTACTGGATCTTTGTTCTTGATTATCAAAATTCTTGTCTATGGGTTTTATGACAACTCATAGACGTTCCAGAGGTCCCATTTTTCATCAATCCTCATCAACAGATGCCAGATTTAGAAAATGAGTTTTTCAGGGCTGAATCCTCCCCGAAGCGTCAAGCACACTTGGGGGAGATGAATTAGTAATACATCATTAATAATAAAGGGACGATTATAGCAACCTGCTAAGTCATAGCAACCTTGCCTCTTAAGGGAATGACAGCTAGTGACCTTGGGACTTCATAGTGAATGAATCTTCAGAAATAAGCTATTTGTGAAGCCAAATATTAGTTAAAAAAAAGGGGAGGCTCCATACTGGAGGCAGGTTTCCCATTGGTTCTGAATTCTATGTGAAGCATGCCTTGTGTTTGACTTTTTTGAATCTCCTAGCTAACTCAGCTGCTTAGAACCAGGGAAGAAAATCAAAAGAGACATTGCCCAAATGGAAAAATCGTTGTGCAGGTGGGTTCAACATGGGCATCTGAGTTTAGAAATCATTTTAATATTGTGAGTTCCCTATTTAACCAATGCAAAAGGACATCTCCAGGAGGGCAGTTGTAACGGAATTAGTTGCCTTGTATGAAACCAGGTGAGACCACCAGTGTCTTACAGTGTTTTGTCATAGTTAATTATTGATAGACATACAAGCTGAGCATGGAGGAACAGCCAAGTTTACTAATCTGTTTTGGAAAAACACAGTGCAGTCTTAAAACAGAGTGACTCACACTGACTTCAGTCAAAAGGATGTAACTCCGTTTCTAGGGTTGCCAGTCCCCAGGTCCCAGCGGGATTCCCCTACCTTTTGGGGCTTCTGCCTGCTGCCAGCCGGCTGGCCAGCAGGGGAAACCCCTCCCCCAAACAGTCATGTCCAGGCGTGATGTCCCTGATGCAGCGCCGTCATCCAGAAGTGATGTCATCGCGCTGAGGACATCGCATGCAACGCCCTGGTTTGAGGGCAAACCTCTAGTTGGCCTAAATTTGGCCTAAAACCATAGAGTCGGCTTTGGCTGGGAGGGCAGGGTAGAAGTCCAATAAATAAATTGGTTAATTAAACCAGAGCATTGCCACACAATGTTGCTGATGTGATGACACCGACACGATGACGTAACTTCCGGTGATGTCCCAAAACACATACACACCCAATCCCCTCACCGGTGCAGTGAGGGGATCTGGCAACCCTATCTGCTTCAGACTGTGCTTTTGGTTGCACAGGGTAACCACAGGTCAAATGAACCATGGTTTCTCATTCTATCAGAGTAGGGTCCATGGCTTGGATCTTGTGTACAAATTCGGCAGGTGCTAGGCATCCTCTGCTGTGGACCTCATTTCCTCTCCTGCTAGCACTTCTGTTTGCACTCTTTGAGAACCAGTGAATTTGTACAGACTGAAGGACCAGGAGAAGAGGAAGGGAGTTCCTCAACAGAGACTGTCTAGTATTTCTGGAACTTGTTCAATGCATTAAAATAGGATATTTGAAGTCAACAATTAATTCATTATTGATAAAAAACTCAACCTCACTCCAAGTTTATAATGATAAAAGCGCTGAATCTTTAAAGGCTTCTGTAAAGAGGAGGAGGAGGAGATTGGATTTATACCCCTATACTTCACTACCCGAAGGAGTCTCAGAGTGGCTTACAATCCCCTTCCCTTCCCCTGCCCACAACAGACATCCTGTGAGGTAGGTGGGCCTGAGATAGTTCAGAGAGAACTGCTCTTGAGAGGACAGCTCTGAAAGAACTTGTAACTGACCCAAGGTCACACCAGCTGCTGCATGTGGAGGAGGGGGGAATCAAACCTGGTTCTCACAGATTAGAGTCCATGCTCCTAAACACTACACCAAACGGGCTCTTAACCTGTCTTAACCTGGTGCCATAAAGATGGCAGTTTTGGTGCCAGTTGGGCCACAGTAGGGAGGCTGTTCCAGAGATGTGGGGCTTCCACCGAAAAGGCCCTCCCCCTAGTTGCCATCCACTGAGCCTCTCGAGGAGTTGGGCCCCTGGAGGAAGGCCCCAGAGGTTGAGCATAGTGTCTGGGTAGACTGTGGCCAGGAGAGGCATTCCAACAGGTACTGAAGTCCCAAGCCATGTAGGGCTTTTGTAGGTTAAAACCAAAACCTGGAAACATACAGGCAGCCAATGCAGGTGGGCCAGAACTGGTCTTATGTGTTCAGACCTCTGGGTCCCTGGTAGTAATCTGGCTGCCACATTCTGCAACAGCTGCAGCTTCTGAACCATCTTCAAGGGCAGCCCCATGTAGAGTGTGTTGCAGTAATCTAGTCTGGAGATTACCAGAAGCATAAATTACTGGAGCCAGACTATCTTCATCCAGGTAGGGGTGCAGCTGGGCCACCAGCCGAAGCTGGTAGAAAGCATTCCGAGCCACCGATGCCACCTGAGCCTCAAGTGACACAGATGGATCAAGGAGCCCCCATATCTCCTAATGATTAGATACCCATGGAGTTTTTGCATGTGATACAATGAAAAGATGGTGGTGCTTCTGGTCCTGGTCCCTTCCTTTTCTACCACCACATGTTCCCTTTCCACTGCCACTTGAAATATCTTTCACCAGTAACACAGAACAGCAGACAATACTCTGTCTTGATCTGCAGGACAAAAGATGCACAGAGCGATAGGAGCAGATTACTTCCTGGCCCCAAACTGTACACTGGAAAAGAATAAAAGGTATCATAGCAATCCAAACCCTCTTGGCCCTCACACACCATAAGTTCCCCATTCTCTACCTCTTCCTAATGAGAACTGCTTTCCAAAGTGCACTTGTACATGTTCCCCTTTCATGACAGTAATTGCTGGACTCATATGTATGGATAAATATTACTCTAATGAGGGACTTTCTGTTCAAAGAGGCAAAACATTGCTCAGAGTCACAGATAGTGGCTTAGAGCTGGCAGCAGGATCCTAGGAATTAAAAGGGAGTTTGGCTGAATGCAGCTTCAGTTTGGCTCCATGCTGCAGTTGGAAAGCTCACAGTGTTTCTATAAGCCAAGTCTTGTATTAAGGGCAAATTGCAAGCTGATGAAACTGAAATTGGTGCTTTAAATTTCCTGCATTTCTGATCTTCCTGGAGAGAAATAGAATCAGCACCTGTCTTTTGGAAATTACGTCTAAGGTTTCATTGTCATGCAACAACACACATCAGATCAACAAAATATATCCTTAATGACTAACAAAATTTGTGGTAGGGTGAACTTTCGTGAGCCACTGCTCACTTCTTCCGATACAGGACCTCAGACTGGTTTAACTTTTATTCATTGTAGTGATGATGATGATGATGATGATGATGATGATGATGATGATGATGATGATGATGATTAGCTAGGTTTTCCTTTAGTTTTTGTGTCGTGTTTCCTAGAAGCTAGAATGACTGAACTGTGGCTATCGTACTTTTGTCATATTATGAGAAGACAAGACTCACTGGGAAAGACAATAACGCTAGGAAAAGCTGAAGGCAGCAGGAGAAGAGGAAGACCCAACATGAGATGGATGGACTCAATCAAGGAAGCCACCTGAGCAAGGCTGATAATGATAGGCTGTTTTGGAGGTCATTAATCCACAGGGTCGCCAGAAGCCAGAAGCAATTTGATGGCACTTCACATACACACACACACACAGTGTATAAACAATCAAACTCAAAACATCTAGCAAGTATAACTACCCTTCACACCTGCTGGCTCTCCTCCAGTTTGGGGGGTGCATTGAAATGCTGATGGGGACTTTTTTAAACAAAGGATTTTGCTATAAATCTCTTACAATTGGAAGCAAAGAAACACAAGCTTCTGAGTTCTCCAGAACTCTTCATCAGACTGGATGTTTGTTATTAACCGCTCCCCCAAAGGGAGAGGGGAAGATGTTTCAGGCCATGATTTTGCAGCCTTCATGGCCTGAAACATCTTCCGCGCTTCCTTGGGGGAGATTAATAACAAATCTATCAAGATGAAGAGTCCTGGAGAACTCAAAAGCTTGTACTATTTTGTATTGTATTGGGCTTGGGTCTATATGGCTACCTGCAACTTCTGAAAAATGGCCCTAATTTTTGTCAATGGACGGGAAGGCAGCTAGGAGCAAGGGTTACCAGGTCCCCTGTGCCCACTGGCAGGGGTTGTGGGGGTGGGTTGCTAGATCCAGTTTGAGAAACTTCTGAAAATTTTGGGATGGAGCCTGGGGAGGACAGGGACCTCAGTAATGAGCTGTAATTCCACAGAATCCCCAGGCCCAACCTGGAGAAGAAGAGTTGGTTTTATACCCCACTGTTCACTACCCAAAGGAGTCTTGGCGTGGCTTACAACCGTCTTCCCTTCCTCTCACCCCAACAGACACCCTGTGAGATAGGTGGGGCTGAGAGAGTTCTGAGAGAACTGTGACTGACCCAAAGTCACCCAGCTGGCTTCATGTGGGGGAGTGGGGAATCAAACCTGGTTCTCCAGATTAGAGTCTGCCATTCTTAACCACTACACCAAGCTGGCCCTTCTAGGAGCATCCTATGGAGGAGTCCCTGGAATGGAACCCTGTTGTCACTTGTTGAAATTGAAGGGGAGGGCTCTCACTAAAGGAGATGCAATAGAATTCCTCCAGTTCTGAAAACAATAGGATGAAGGGTTCAATTGGGGCAACTTGGAAAAATTGTACTATTTCCCCCCCTAGGAAGCAATGACTGGAGGACACTTCATTCAGGGGTCTGTAAAATCAGACTGCACTGTCCAATTCATTTGAAACTTGGGAGGTCTTTAGTAGAGAGAGAGAACTAGGCTTGCACATATTTTGGTGCCATTTGGTAAACAAACTCCACTCCAGGAAGCCAAATTTTCCATAGGTAATTTCATGAAAATGATTACCATGTTTTTTTTAAAAAAAATAACACAACAAAATGAAAATGAAATATTTGAAGTGCACACCCCTGCCTCTGGCTTTGAATCCAGTTGCTGGGACAGATCGAATTTAAATTAACTTGCTTTATCAGCAGTTCAATCAACAAGTCTCACTAGATTGAAAAAAATGGAAAGGAAATTGTAGATCAGCAATGTTTATGTTACAGAATTTTTTATTTATTTGTTTCCTTTATACCCCACATTTCTACCCAACAGAGACCAATAGTGGTCTCCTCTCCTCCACTGTATCCTCGCAACAATCCTGTGAGGTAGGTTAGGCTGAGAGTGTATGGCTGGCCCAAAGTCAGTCATACTTTCATAGTCTCTAATTAAAGGTTTGTGCATGGAACAGACAAGAGAGGGAGAGACCAGTGTAATTTATAAAGTTCTGTTACTGTGGAATTACGACTGTCTGAGTGCTTGGAACTTGCCACTAACAAAGATATTTGCCCTGTTGCTTCTTATTGTATATTTTGCCCATGGGTTTAGAATATACATGTTCCTCCTTGTGTCTTTTGAGAATGGCAGATGTGCACTTAAATTGTCTCTTTTTTCAGGGAAATACACGGAGACTGCCATCTGATGCCTTCCTCCTCACCACTTTTGTGAATTTCACAGAGAAAAGCAGTGATTAAAACAAGCATATCTTACTCTCAAAGGGGGTGGGTGGGTATTTTCTGTGGTTTAGATACCCAAATGCAAAGAAAAATGATCATGGAGGTCCCCAAGGTCCAGACCAGACACAGTGCTAACTGGACATCCATCATTATCTCGCCGTTCTGATACATCTTATTTATAATTTTTATTGCAGAACGAAAAAGAGTAAAATTACATAATAGCGCAGTACATTTTATATTTTAGAATGTACAAAAATGCAACTGGAATAAAACTTGAGTTAGTTGCATTGTTCAACTTATCAACAATTTAACATTTTAACAGTAGTGCCATTTCAGTGAAAGGTATATCTTAGATCCTGTTTTAAGTACTATACAGAATACATTAAAGTGCCACTGGTGAAAGGTGTCCTTAACAATAAAGCAGATGGAACTACAGAACTTTTTAGGCAGACATTCCGATAGGAGCGACGTCTTACCAGCAGCGTCCTGTGTGAACTCCGATTCAACACGACCTAGCGCGGTGGCACCGCTGAATGTGTCCCTAAATTGCACTTTAGTTTTATCGCCATCCAATGAATGTTTTATATTGACTGGTTGTGTTTTAAATGATGTCTTGTATTTTTATTTTGAATGTATACTGCTTGTCAGTTTTTCGAAGCCACCCTGAGCCTGCCTTGCGGGGAGGGTGGGGTAAAAGTGAAATAAATAAATAAAATAATAAATATTAATGGTAAAATCGAGTATGTTGTTCGCCCTGGTGAAGAGTGAGATTCAAAGCCATCTCTGCAGTTGCTTCCATTCTGGTGAAATAAATTCATGGTGTGATAAGAAGTCTAGTATTGGGAACCATTTACTATCGAAGTTTGTTTTGGTCAGTTTCAGAAGAGACCTGTTTAATTTGTCTGTGATGTTGTCCATCAGGTAAGTTTCCCATGGTTTTTTGAACCATAATTTCAGGTTAGGGTGGTAGGGTTCCTACCAGCAGGAGGCAATAGCAGTTTTTGCTGTAAACAACATGATGTCAATAGTTGGTTTGGAGTGGTGTGTAGCCAGTTGGTCCGGCCAGTGGTCAAGAAAGAGAGCTTCAGGAGTGGGGGGGAGTGTGACAACTGTTATGAGTTGAATGTGATGTAAGACTAATTCCCCAAAAGCCTGTATCCCATCACACTTCCACCAGCAATGTGCATATGTGCCTTGTTGTTGGCATCCTTTCCAACAGTAGGGTGGTTTTGTAGGGCACATACGTGACAGTTGTTGGGGTGTGAGGTACCACCTGGTCATAGTTTTGAGGCTTTGGTGTTCCATTGAAATAATAGAGGATTTTAAAATCGGGGAGTTCCAGAGGCAGACCCAGTCAGGGGGAGAAGTAGAGCATTGCATCTTTATTATGTTTGATAATAATGATGCTTTTTGATAAGTAGAGAGGTCTGGGAGATTGAAGCCGACTCTGGTACATCTGAGTCCTGGTATAGTAGTTCATCTTGCTCTTCACTTGCACAAGACATCTTGCCCTTCACCGCGTCCAAACCAATCAAATAAACTAGTCTAGAAAGAACTGAATCTTGCAACTCCTTCTTGCTAGGGAGAGACCCCCATGAATAGCACACGCAGCTGAACCAGCAGAGCTGCAAACTCACATCCATCATCAAAAAGGTAGACATGTATTAAGCTCCACCACTCCTCATGTCCGATCGTATTTACCCATGTCATGATGTCACAACATCCCCGTTGCTCCATCACAATCATTGGCTGCTGCCACCAAATGACAATGCAGAGCACTGTGATGCCACAATATAGATAGTTTCAGTTAGACATTATGAGAAATTGGGGAAACTATTTGCACAGCTGCCATTTTTAGCAGCAGATACACAATTAGTGTCTTGTTCAGGCTGAGTCTTGCAGGCTAACAGATGTTTAATGCTTGGTGGAATTTATTTCAGTTCTCCCCCCCCCCCGAAATACTGTCTATGCAGCTCTGCATGGGATGGAAATAATGATGCAGAATCCTTCTTCCCTGAAGTTGCCAAGACCCCTGGGCTGTGCAAATTGAGAGAAGCATTTTTTTTAAATGAGAGCAAGATTTCTGTCTTTGCATTTTTTGCTGCCTTGACTGCTTGTCATGCTGGGGGGGGGGGAGTCATGTGAGCTGCTGCTGCTGCTGATTCATGGAGGATAATGAGCTTCTAGGGGAGGGGAAGAATAGACAAAGTGGGATTTGTTTTCACAACCCCCCATTTCGTCTAGTTAATGGTCTTGTGTTTGTGCTTGGTCAGAGCCATCAGTTCCATTGCCAAGAACATAGTCATGTTTTGTTCTGTTCCTTTAAAAAAAAAAAGGTTGAAGACAGCAAAGCTGACCTACAGTGAACTAATGGTGGAGAAACGAAGAAAGAAGATGGCATGTCCTGAGCAATGCAAATGTCTCAGCAAATGCCCTGTTTGCAAAGGCTGATGTGGAATCAGAAATAATTTGGAGGCAGAACTAAGAAACGTCTACCCAGAATGTATCCAGGAGATCTGGGTAAAATAAGGACATGACTTCGGGCTGTGGCTAATGGAGGATATTTACTTCTTATTTTCTGCTTGCAAGATGGAAGACATGCTTCTGTGCTCCCCGGGGGTCATTTCGTAGAAAAAGAGGTGTAGGAGCTCATTAGTATAACTTATTAGAGTAACTTATTTGCATATGCCACACACCCTGACATCACCGGAAGTGTGTCAGAAGGCAACACCCACTGCTCAGGCTCCACTGGACTGTTTTGGATTGCTAGCTATTGGGTGGGGGGGACATGCAGATCTGTTTGGTGTAGTTTGGTGTAGTGTAGTGGTTAGGTGCGTGGACTCTAATCTGGGAGAACCGGATTTGATTCCCCACTCCTCCACTTGCACCTGGCTGGATGGCCTTGGGCAAGCCGTAGCTCTGATAAGAGCTGTTCTTGAAAAAGAGCAGTTTCTGTCAAGAGCTCTCACAGACCCACCTACCTCACAGGGTGTCTGTTGCGGGGAGGAGAAGGGAAAGGAGTTTGTAAGCCGCTCTGAGACACCTTTGGGTAGTGAAGGGCGGGATATAAATCCAATTTCTTCTCTTTTTCTTCTTCCTTGCAGAGGAGGGAGAGCTTGTACCTGAATAAAACTTGTTCTTAAAGGTGCCGCAGGACTGTTCTGGATGGGGGGGAGCTCTGCAACTTACCTGGCTGCTTCTTGCTCTGACTGAGGGCTGCTGGGAGCAGGGGGTGGGGCTTGTTGCATGTGCCCCGCCCCCTGGGCTCTTTACTGCTGGAGCTCCGGTCCTGTGCGCTCCTGCAGGAAATGACCCCTGGTGCTCCCCCTTCTAGGTTACCGATTGGCATAGCTGGAGAAATGGCCGTCTCTCTAAACTTGGGGTGGATTGATCCATCACAAGGCACAATGAACATTCATGAATAGTAACTGCTCCTAATACCACTGGGGTCCAAAAGACATCTTTATATGTGAAGTTGGGGGACTGGATTAGTCTGAGAAAACATATCCATTAGATTCTGAAAAATCATCAAGAAGTTTAACACTGCCTCTTAGCCAGGTCTTAACTAGGAACTGTCATGTTTTACTCCTTGTAGGTGCTCATACCATAGCACAGCCCACCCCTTACAGATATTAGTTACTTCTGTAACTCAGTCTGCAAATCATGGTTCATCCTGCAGTAGATATATTTTATGTTGAGTGTAATTTGTCCACTTCATGTTAATCCTGCTTGGCCTATCAGCAGTTGGGAGTGGTTCTCATCCACTCCAAGTGGATTGATTCCTCTTTCAATTAGATATTTTCAGTGGGACTCTCTGTATTATCTCTCCCTCTCCCCAGCTTTCTGTTGTTCGCAGCTTGTAGCATAAAGATGGATAAACATTGTTATGTATTGGGACTGAATCATTCCAGGTATTGCACACCAGAGACTGGGTGAGCTTGGAGCATAAGAACAATAGCCTACCAGGACTCTGGAAGTAACCAATCAAGTAGTAATATTATGTAAGTATCCTATCATTGGGAGTGGGGTGTGTTTGGGTGTGGCAACTGCATGCTATTTAACAGAGCTGAGGCTCTGGGGTCTTGTCTTGTCTTGTTCTTGCTGAAATCACTAATAAAGTAGAGCTGATCCCTAGACGAGTGGTCTGTTCATCCATGGAACCCACTATTTAACAAACATGCATCTGATAAAGTGAGCTCTGACTTATAAAAGCTTGTGCTGGAATAAATTCTAATCTTTAAAATGCCACTGGACTCCCAATTTTATTTTGCTGCTACAGACTAACATGGCTACCAATCCGAAGAAGATCTTTGAAAGTCAAACTACCTTATTTCTATACACACAACACACCCCTCATTTTTCAATGCAAAGAAATTAAGGGAGGCCGCAAGGCTGAGATGAAGACCAACAAGGCTGAGAGACTTGCAAAATCTCTGCCCGCCATTTGTTCACTAAAATCTCCCCACCCCAGCTGCTTTTATGCCCACAATGGAAGAGATATGGGATCCCTCAAATTGTCTCTCCTGTACAAAGAAAGGTAGTTCTGGAAGGACAGTTGTAAACAGTTAAGTGGATGGCAGGCAAATGCTTAGGGAGCCTCCTCTCACAACAGTCCTTCATTCAACTTTGAATCTACCCACAATTATTTTGCATTTTAAAAAAATTGAGGAGAAATGAATAAAGAACATAAGAGACGCCAATGCTGGATCAGGCCAAAGACCCATCCAGTCCAACACTCTGTGTCACACAGTGGCCAGAAATACCAGGTGCCATCAGGAGGTCCACCAATGGGGCCAGGACATTAGAAGCCCTCCCACTGTTGACCCCGCCCCCTAGCACCAAGAAGACAGAGCATCACTTGCCCCAGAGTCCCTATCTATACCTTGTGGCTAATAGCCACTGATGGACCTCTGCTCTATATGCTTATCTAATTCACTTTTGAAGCCGTCCATGCTTGTAGCCGCCACCACTTCCTGTGGCAGTGAATTCCATGTGTTAATCACTCTTTGGGTGAAGAAGTACTTCCTTTTATCCATTCTAACCCGACCATTCAGCAATTTCATGGAGTGCCCACGAGTTCTTGTACTGTGAGAAAGGGAGAAAAGTACCTCTTTCTCTACCTGCTCTATCCCATGCATAATCTTCTAAACCTCAATCATGTCACCCCTCAGTCATTGTTTCTCCAAGCTAAAGAGTCCTAAGCGCTTTAACCTTTCCTCATAGGGAAACAACAACATAAAAGGTCTAATCAGAAGCAAGTCCCAAGCTTTTCAATAGGGCTTACTCCCAGGAAAGCGTTCTTAGGGTTGGAAACATAATGTGCCATTTGGTTCTGAGAAACACAGATTGTAGCAGCACACAGCAGTGCCGCAATCTGACTGCAAGTCACAAGACTGGTTCAATGCACCAAAGTCTCCTGGGAAAGTCATCTCATGTTGATCACACCAGTTAAAACACGCAGTCTGGACTGTATCACATGAAGAGAAGCACAGATCAAATAATGCCAGGCCCTCAAGTAATCCAAGTCCCAAGGAGCGTCCTTACTGCATGAAAGCCCACCAGTGTCCTTGGAATGTAGTGTTTTCTGACAGAGAAAGCTCTCTAGGATCATTTATGAGCTGGGAGAAAATCCTGAGATGGATTCCTATGAGTCTTTAGAATGAAGCTCAGATCCTCTTCTTGCCCCCCAAGACATTCCTTTCAGGCTTCAGCACTGTTATAATTGCCAGTAAGGATGATGGTTCTGTCACTGGGGGGTTAGCTCTAATCCCCGCTGGCCTCTCTGTGGAGACAAGTATAATCTCACAGTATTGGCTAAGGCTTTTTTTATTATTAACTTCTCCCTGGACTGCTGCTAGCAAATGTTAGTGAGTAACACATTCAAAGCAAAGGGAACAGCGCAATCAGTTTGGAAAGGTGACTGCAGATGTGCTTGTATGACTTGTGGGTGTAAGTATTTCAAAGGGGAAAAAATGTGGAGCAGAAAAAGAGTTTTCTTTGTTTTGTTTTGACAAGCATTTGGCTTCCCACATCTCTGTTTTCCACTGCACATAACTGAGCCTGAACATAAAATTTTGTGAACAACCCTTCCATTTAGAGGGATTTCCAAATCATGGGCATTGCAACTCAACAGCTTTAAATTGTTGGAAATGTATATACTTCATTTATGCCTCACCTTTCTCCCCAATGGAGACCTAAAGTAGTTTACATAATTCACCTCTCTTCCTTTTTTATCCTCACAACAGCCCTGCAATGTAGTTTAGACTGAGTGTGTGTGACTGACTGACTGACCCAAGGCCAGCCAGCAAGCTTCCATAGCAGAGTGGAGATTGGGAACTGGGGATCTGAGAGCCAGTTTGGTGTCGTGATTAGGAATGCAGACTCTAATATGGGAGAACTGGGTTTGATTCCCCACTCTTCCACATGCAGCTGCTGGTATGACCTTGGGTCAGTCACAAGTTCTCTCAGAGATGTTCTCTCAAGAGCAGTTCTCGAGAGAACTCTCTCAGCCCCACCTACCTCACAAGGTGTCTGTTGTGGGGAGGGGAAGGGAAAGGGATTGTAAGCCACTCTGAGACTCCTTCAGGTAGTGAAGAGTGGAGTATAAATCCAATCACCACCTCCTCCTCCTCCTTCTCCTTCATCTGACTCTCCAACCACTCCACCTCTGGCTCTTAGTTACTAGAGTAATTTGGTTTGTCTGTTTCAGAGCTCCATTTCTGTTCAGTATCATGAATTCAAAAAGGTTTGATGAAGAAGCAGCCCAGCAGGTCCAGCCAAAGGCTTGTAGTTCATTACGCCAAGATAGGACTGCTGCTCGGGACCAGCTGAAGCTCATCTGGCCAGCCTTGTAGTAAACACAAGATGGTTTGCCACAGCTAATATATTCCCTTCAATAGTACATTCAGTGGATAATAATATAATGATATTTATTATTTATTATACATCTAAACAAGCAAGTCCTGTGCAATCAATAGAGAAGATGAATAAAACAAATGGCTCTGAACAAGCTTAGATAAACCAGGAAGGAACAAGTTCAGGGAAAAATGAATGGGGGGAAATGGTGATGGAGTAAAATTTAAAATAATCAATGAGCCAGGAGGAGAAGAAAAACAAACCATCCACCATCGATCAGAACCACAGCATTAATACTGATGCAGGCTGTTGCTTAATAATGGGAAACTGAGAGCTCCATCACAGCTCTGATGTGAGCACCCCACAAATGTGCTGGGGGGGTCCAAAGAATTGATCTTGGACCCCCCCAGACCCCTTGTAGGGGGGTCTCAGCCTGGGGCGTGAGAGGAGCCTCTCCCAAGGCAGAAGCCAAAGGATTGAGGCACCTTTTTGCCTTGATAGGCCCTCGTGGCACGGAGCCAGCATGGCACTAAGAGGCGCACACAGGACAGAGCACACAAGGATCCCGCGAAACACTGGGGCGTGAGAGGAGCCTCTCCCAAGGCAGAAGCCAAAGGATTGAGGCACCTTTTTGCCTTGATAGGCCCTCGTGGCACGGAGCCAGCATGGCACTAAGAGGCGCACACGGGACAGAGCGCACAAGGATCCCGCAAAACAATTCTCTCTACATGCCAAGCGAACGCAAGTACAAATGTGAGTGAAGCCATGATCCAGCAAACAATCGATAAATCGCTATTAGTTAAGCCGCCCCAAACAAGCGGAAGGGGGAGGGGAATGCCCAATCCCAAAATGACTGAGTTTAAAGCGGGAGGCTGAAAGGGCGGCTTGAAGGAAGCAGATTATGATGACGTGTGTGGCGGATCAGCAAGAAAGCGATAAATTCCAGACTTATGGAGAACTTTTAGACTTTCCTTTTGTGTAAACAATGACGTAGCGACCAGAAAAAATGGCATCGAAAGCAAAACTTATAATAGGAACTGCCAGCACAGCATCACCAGCTACCAGACCGGAAGTAACCACAGACTTTCCCAAACTGACTGCTGTAGCTTTGCACCCTCTACTGGATCAGATGACCAACTTTAACGTCAAGCTGGATATGTTGCAAAAGGAACTCAAAGAAATTTCAGCGAGAAAGAAATAAAGCGGATGTTCCTGAAGCAACAACAGAAAGCGGGACCTGAGAAAGTGGAGGAGAACAAAGACACAGAAGAAGAAGAAGAAGAGAAAGATGTTTTTGGGAAGGCTGTGATACCATCTCGAAGAGTCTGGCAAAACTCTTTGATCCTGAAGCAGAACTAGAGGCTGTTGCCCCTAAACCATCTAAAAACTAATTTGGACTTTGATAAGAGGAAAGGAAATTGC
>NW_015167530.1:1982325-1983973 GCF_001447785.1 Gekko japonicus | reverse complement strand
TGTATTATGGATCCTTGTTACTCCTTATTTTAGGTTGTTCCATTACCCTGAACCTGTAGTTTTGTAGATTAGAAAATAAAAATAAATTAAAATCAAAAAAAGAGAGTCGGTCCTGGTTTTCCACTAGATGCTTCAGAAGAACCCAAGAGGCATCGCCTTGGTGCTTGTAGGAGGTACCCATTCAGAAGCAGGATCATTCTTGGTTTGGAACCTCCCAACATCCAGTGATTAGCCCCAGCACTCGATGACAGCCATTTTATGATTGCCTCCCACAAGAACCCAATCACTTAGGCTTGCCAGCATCCCACTGGGTTAACAACCACACAAAAATGGAAATACAGCAAATACAGTTGTGCAGACAAATAACCAGAATAATCTGTCACGCTGTACAGGCTCTGATTCCTAGCTATTAGGAACATACTTGTAGACTTCATGTCATTTTGAATCTTGCCAGAGCTGGGTTGAGCTCCATCACTAAGAAAAGTGGCCTGACTAAGCCCTAAGAAATGGCAAAGCAACCTAGTCTTAAGCCCATGTGGTCTACTACGTGTTTTCTTTTGGAAACTCTTCTCTGCACCATGAGCCGGTGACCGCATCATTCTGAAGAGAGACTTGTACTTTCAAGGACTATTAGGTCCCTATTCAACTGGTGCAGATGTAATTTATGCATGGAGGCAAAACCATTTGTTATGTGTATCATTTATGATTGTAAGCAGAACTGTATAAGAAGACAGTAGTCTCAAGTATGATTTGTACAGCGTGACAGATTATTCTGGTTATTTGTTTGCACAGCTTCCAACTGGGGGTGAGGGATCTCCCCTTACCAGCTCCCATTGCCCACTGCTGCTCAGAAAGTTGGTGGGAGGAAATGCCCAGGGAAAATGGGGGTGGGTGGGTTGTGAGTGGCATCCCCGTTGCAAGGATGATACTTCCGAGACACCCTGAAAGTGACATCAACATGCTGGGTAAACCATAGAGTTTGGGGCGAATGTTAGAGTGTCACCCCTAGCAAAATGGCATCATTTCTTGGTCATGCCAATTCCCCCCCCCCCGACAGTCTGAAAGTCTCCACCTCCCATATCTTCTGCCAGTTGCCATGCCTGCCAACCCTACCCTCACTCCATTCCCCAGACTTCCAAAGTGCTCACAGGCTTAACAAGAGAGTAGACCTCTGCCTTAGCACTGTAGGCAGCCATGCCAGTCCCTCTGCCTAAAGGCAGATGACGACATGTGAAGTCACGAGACTTGAAAATCCCTGTACATATTTCATTAGGTTATCTGGTAGGTAAGACGTTTGCATTGTGAAAAAAAACTAACTAGATATTGTGTGAGAACACATGGTGGTTACACTCCCTCTCTCCAGTCTTTAGGGAAATGTGTGATAGGACGTCAGGCTTGTCCAGCATTTTCCTTGACCCTGGCAAGGGAAATGCTAAATACAATGAGGTCACATCTATGCCACAGAACTTTTCACGTTATATTTTTCAGATGTACACTTAAGGTGAATTAAGGTTATGCCAGGGCTCTTTTTGTAGAAAAAGTCCAGCAGGAACTCATTCGCATAATAGACCACACCGAACAGCAGAAACTCATTAGCATATCAGGCCACACCCCTGACACCATATCTCATTAGCATATTAGGCCACAC
>NW_015167530.1:1955873-1982086 GCF_001447785.1 Gekko japonicus | reverse complement strand
TCCTGCCCCAAAATAGCCCTGGTTATGACAAACGTTTGTTGGCAAACACATATGTCGTCTGGGGATCCCTGCTAAGCACTGAGTGACCACTCAGCAGCAGACCTGGGTTTGTCACCATGACATTTGGGAAACAGGCTTCAGAAGATATGGATGAGCTCCATGGTCCTATATGCACTGGAATCTCATTTAGGCATCTAGAACTGTGGCTCCTTCACTTTTCAAAGTGGGTTCTGGTCCGCTTGCTGCTGAAGATTCTGTCCCAAAAGGAGCACGCTGAACTTTTAGCTGGCTAACAGAGAGCGGTCATATCCCAAAGGCCTGAGCCATTTGTTACTTGATTGTTGTCTTTGATCTCTGCTGCTTATAGAAATAAGCCCAATTAGCTGTTAATAAAAAATTAGCACTTTATTCTCAGTCCTTGTTTAAATGTGCCACTTGCAGGGCTGATCAACTGACTTGTGGGAGTTTGTGTGTGCCCAGCATCTTGTTTTCAGTTGGGCAATTACCTGTGCAAAGCAACTGTGTGTGCTTGCTTAGCACATTAGAGAGCCATAGCCCAGGTGGATGTTGTGCATGCATGCTCACTAAGCATGTGTAGCAGCTTTGTCCGTGCAGTGGCCCTGTTTCAAAGGGGACACTGCGAGTGCAAAGTCCCACATGTACGTGATTTTGCCTCACCAGCACTGCCATTGTGAGAGACTCAGGCCATCAGCCTGGCATCAAGATGATGGGCAGGTGGCTTTCTTTCGTAAAGACTGGTGAGAGATGCTGCCCAGTTTGTACAAACATGCTTGGAAAGCATCCAAGCAACCAGACCTCTGCCCTTAAGACAGAAGGGGTGGTAGGCATATATGAAAGTGTCTCATTCAGTGTGGGGATGTGGAATGGTATAATATAATTAGATCTCTTCAGGTCTCGCAAGCTAACTGGGGTCAATATTTGGATGGAGGACCACCTATGAAGACTTTGCAGAGGAAGGCAAAGGAAAACCACTTCTGCTTAATCACTTGTGTTGAAAACCCTATGGGGTCACCACAAGTCATCTGTGATTTGATGGCACTTTATACACACATACACACACACACAGTGCAGAGGCCCCCCAGTGTTTTTGAGGCTTTGGGCATCTTTGGAATTCTGACACAGGGTGGTGGGCACAACTACAAAGTAGCTGCTGCAGTACGCGGAGCCAACAACATGTCAGGGAGTGGGGTTAGGTATAACTCTAACAATAAGTTATAACTCTTTAACATTCCAGGCAGAAGCTCTGCTTAACCAGATGCTTTTTAAAATTAACATTTCCCCCCCCCCATTTTCTTGCTTACACAAAGCTTATCTTCAGTCACACAGTGAACAACCTTCTGCCGTGGTGGCAGCTGAAGCAATGATTGTTTGAATTTGCACTGACAATCAGATCTCCAATGGCCAGTCAGAATCTTTGCTGTGCAAAAATCCCATCCATTTCCTAAAAATACTTGGCAGGCACCAGGAAAGGTGTTCATGGAGCCCACAGGTACCACGGTGGTGGGGACCCCCAGTCTAGCGAAATACCAGAGGCCAGCAGGATGAGGCCTTCACTGGAATTCATATAGGTGTCATTCCCTGTAGCTAAAAAGAGTGGAATCAATTCTAAACCATGCACATGTCTGTCAACTGGTTATATTTGCATAATTTGCCCAGGTACAGAATCCAGCTTTTCCAGCAAAGCAGTCCTAAGCAGAGTTACACATTTCTAAGTCTATTGAAGTAAATGGACTTAGAAGAGCATGGCTCTGTTGAGTTTGCCATGATTGGTCATCTTCTGCAAATCTGTGAAAAGTCATATGGCCGAGCTCAGCTTTCCCATCCCCCCAGAAGCTATGATTCTGATCTTTAATCACTGCCTGTGTCATCTCTTCACACTTTATCTGCCCTGCCAGCTTGAGTCAATTTCCTTTTCCCAGTCTCCATTCTTTTTATGTCTGCAAAACTGTGCTATGGACCAGGGCTCTCGAACATGAAAAGGCCGTCTTGCTTCCCCTGCATTCTGGGCACAGGAGGCGGCGACATTGGGAAAAGTAGCACAGTCTGCGGTGGACCAGGCTGCTCCATTGGCAGCTGGTGCAGCAGGGATACTGGCTGGCAGTTTGGCTGGATTTCCCTGGGATGCACGAGGATGCCCGCACGACCCCTCCCATCACACAGTGAAAAATATACGGCTTTCTAGTGTAATGTAATCTCATCATTCTAATCTCCCTATCTCTGGCCTCCTCAGGTATAATCTGCTTTTCCTGTAAGAGATGATGATTTGTTGGGCTGTGCTACGGGGACCTAATAGCGAAGACTCATGAAGCCCTGTTCAACTTGTTGGGATATTACTTGGCCATTTGACACGAGAAGTACATTTTAGCTGGGCTTTTACTGCTCCCTGAGGGTGTGTTCTTGACCTGCTCTTAGTCTGTTCCATGGGTAAGAAGGATGCCTGCAGCAAGCCTGAGCATCTGTCCCACTCCCTCATCTGCTGTCTCGGCCAGCATCCTCCTAGCACCCTTACTACAGGGAAGTTAGCATTGACTTTTCAGATCATATTGTTTCATGCTTCCTCAGAGCAGCCTTTTCGGGGGAAACGTTTGTTGGAGGAGACAGCAGTGGAGACATAATAGCGCCTTTAGAATAATCTGTTTGTTTATTTACAAGTCCCAGGAGGCTAGCTCAATCTTGGAAGGAGGGCTTGGCTCTTGTTGGTATTTGGAGGGGAGACCACCAAGGAAGTCTGAGGTCGCTGTGCAGAAGGCAATGGTAAACCACCTCTGAATGTCTCTTGTCTTGAAAACCTTACGGGTCATTATAAATCAGCTGTGACTTGACAACACTTTACACACACACATAGTTATTTATTTACAAAATGCACATGATGAGAACATGCTTTGGAAGGGCAAGAACGAACACAGAGGCTAATACCAAAGCGCTGTCACAACCCTCAAAACAAAACCCTATGACTTCCAGGAGATGACTGAGCAACTCTGCTAAATCTTGAGGCCTGGGCTCAGTGAAAGAAGGTCCTAGGTTCCAACCCCAGTATCTCCCATTCAAAGGATAAAGCAGCAGGTGCTGTGACAGAAATCAACCTGAGACCCTGAAGAGCCACTGCAAGCCTGAGTAGACAGTGGACAGATTTGCATCCCAGTGAGATTTGTATCCCATCATTCCCTATATCAGTAAAGTAACAGTTGATCCTTTAGACACATTTGGAGTCCAAATGGTATTGAAGACTGAGTAGACATTCTCCACTGGTGGTAGA
Source organism: Gekko japonicus (assembly GCF_001447785.1). Taxonomy (NCBI): domain Eukaryota; kingdom Metazoa; phylum Chordata; class Lepidosauria; order Squamata; family Gekkonidae; genus Gekko; species Gekko japonicus. Next base: position 1,978,809 of record NW_015167530.1, on the reverse strand, counting down.
CAAACTGTTATCAAAGAAAAATATTTGAGTGGGGGTCAAGCCAGCACCAAAATCAGTAGAAACTGAGAGAGCTAGATCTGCATGCTGCTTCAACAACACTGCCAAAGAACATGGCATCAGAGAACATCATGAAATTGGTGTGTGTGTGGGGGGGTGGCGCCCAGCTGGCCAGGGTTAGTTCTCCTGCCCAGGGCCTGTGGGAAGAAGGAATTGGCTCTTAAGCGTACATGTTCTGGTCTCAGTCCCGCTCCGAATACAGACATATTATGGTCCTTTAATCTTTAAGGGGGATTGTCACGTTTTAGTCCTAGGTTCCAACCCCAGTATAAGTGCGTGGACTCTAATCTGGGAGAACCTGGTTTGATTCCCCACTCCTCCACTTGCACCTGGCTGGATGACCTTGGGCAAGCCGTAGTTCTGATAAGTGCTGTTCTTGAAAAAGAGCAGTTTCTGTCAAGAGCTCTCTCAGCCCCACCCACCTCACAGGGTGTCTGTTGTGGGGAGGGGAAGGGAGTTTGTAAGCCACTCTGAGACACCTTTGGGTAGTGAAGGGCGGGGTATAAATCCAATCTCTTCTTCTTCTTCTTCTTCTCCTTCTCCTTCTTCTTCTTCTTCTTCTAATGGCTCATGGGAGTGGGAAAGAAATTAATCTCAATCTATCCCTTCCCCCATGTGACTTCCAGTTAGGCCTGATCCCTGGAACACAGGCATCTCCTTTTTTGTTGTTATTTTAATAAAAATAAAGAAATTAACAACTCTGTGCATACAAAATTATCCCATTGGTTGCACATTTACAGAGAAGTGCACCCCATAATTTTTAATAAAGTTTGCCATTACACAAAAACAGTTTCCAAATGTGGTGAGAACATGTCTGGTATGCAGTGGCACTTTGGTGAGAGCAAAAATCAGTTCCCACTCAAATCCGGCATAAGCCTGCTAAGAAGAGAGATGAAGAAGTAGTTCTCACTTACAGAGATGTGTGTCTAGTATAAATATATAATCCACTCAATCTAATCTCATTTCAACTGAAAGTATGTCCATCCAGGATGTCCAGTCTCTTAATCACATAATGAAGAAATAATCCAGTCCTACATATAAACTTATTCCTTCATTTGCCACAAGGTAATAAAAGAAAAAGTGGAGCAGTGGAAACGGCTGACCCAAATGGGATCATGCTCCACTGAAGGAATCAGGCCCAAGGGTGTAGACTTTCCAATTTCCCGGGGGGGGGGGGCTGGGGCTGGGCCAGAGGCATTGCTTTGCTAGGAGCAAGGGTGGCTCCCGGGCAGGTGGTATCCTGGGGGTGCTCCTGGTCCTGGAAAGAGAATTTGGGAAAACTTGTAGGATCGCCTGGGTAATTTGTCCTCTTTCTGTCATTTGCTAGCCTTTTCAGTGATTCTGCTTATCCCTTGATTCTGTTCCTCCTAGCACTTTTCTCTGCTTTTTTTTCTTTTTTCTTTTAAAAAACTTGGACAGGGAGAAGTAAGAATTTCAGGTGTCCAAAAAGTACAGTGGAGAAGCAGTGATGGTAAAGCATCACTGCCTTTGGGACAAGTGAAAGGACCCATTCATAGCTGCATGAAGTAAACCATGCCAAGACAAACAAAGAGAACTTGCCATTCATTTGGTGTAAGCCATGTCGTCACCTGGGACCCTTCAGCTAGGAAAGCAAGAAATATGACCAGTGCTTGGTTCAACAGAGTCCAAGTGACGGCAGTGTCTTAAAGTCAAGATGAGACATGGAAAATGCAGGTTGAATATTATGAGGGACTCAGATATAACTAGGGGAAATTGAGACCTGCAGGTTTTCTACAGCACCAGTTTCTAATTAGAAAGGCCCCCTGCTTCAAATTCCTCCAGACTACAGGAGGTATATCAGCCTTGGCTTCTCTTGCTTGTTCCTTCCTTGTCCTATCATCTGCCTCCCCCTTCATCTGCTATAATGACCAGGACTCAGCATATGCCACACAACACATGGGCGAGGAGGGGTGGGCAGACAACAAGAGGAAAGGGCTGTCTGGCCTTCCACTGCCTTGGGGAATTTAAAAAGCAACACATAGGTCTACAGGTTGCAGTTGGAGCTGGGTGGCTCTATGTCTGAATGACGGGATGCTGGGTTATATCAGGCCATGGAAGCCTTGCACGTAGGTTAATGGGCTCCTGGTAGTGGTGAATACTGATGATGGTGTGAGACAGAGAGTTAGTGAGGGAGCAATAAACACACCATAAGGCTGGGCAGACAAGCCCCACAATGTCATCCAGGTGGTAGATATCTGGAGTACAAAGCTTGCCTTTCATGGCTTCGGTCTTTTGGTTTAATGCAACCAGCTAGATTTCCCAAGCCATGCCTTTCTTTTCATCTGTTTGTTGTTAAAATTGCATGGTAGTTAGCAGCTCCTGAATCTCAGAGGAGCACCTTCTGATGCAGGGAGATAAGAAGATCCCCTAAGGTGTACTGATAGCGTAGCCTCTTAATGGCACACAGAAAACCAGTACTGGAGACTCTATGAAAATGGTAAGGATATTTTTTGTCCAAAATGATGTTTTGGATGCAGAACCTTTAGGAAGTCAGGTAATTCCAATACTGGCCACTAGGTGGCTTGAGCTCCCCTGCTAAGAGATGCTGCTAAAATTAGACTGGCGCAGTTGAAGTTTGTCTACCTGTAGGCAACTGCACATGCTTTCCAAGGATGTCTCAGTTCACACACCTGAGCAACCTCACCTTAATTTGTTGGCACAAAAGGCATCAATAATAAGACAACCCATTAATTTAATTTCACTTTTCAGCAATTAACAGTAGCAAGAGTTGAAACACAGCTAAATCTTGGTACAATGGAAAAGCCACACCCTTCTCTCCTGGTAATTAAAATGCATAGGTACACTGTCATCTCATGCAGCTGCACCACCCAAAAGACAGTTGGCAACCCTAGCAGAAGATTTTAGGTCAGAGGTTAACAGGGAGAGATGGCTGCCTCCCAGTGCCGGAATATGTGTCAGCAAATTAGAGAACGTGATGCTGGGGGGGGGGGGCATATAGTTGCATGGGAAGGGGTCATAGGACATGATTAGCATAACCCCCCCCCCAGTATTATTGACCCAAACTGAATTTGGCATAGAATTGGAACAGGTGTGGGAACTACTGATGTCTGTCACTGGTCAAGACAGGTACTTCAGAAGCCAATTGTTTCTTATGCAAATATATGTCATTATTTTAATACAAAAGGTTCCCGTAGTGAAGGCAGCCCACATAGCAAGAATATTCCTTGCCCTGGAGGCTGGCAGGCCTGTTTTGGCGTCTTTGACAAGTGCTCTGCTCTACAATTTCATTGGCAGTGGCTCACTGTGAAGATTATTAATCATTACATATTATTATTATTATTACTAATGTTATGAGTTCTGTTTATTTGCTTTAGAAGCTTGGCTGTACTTTTCCCATCATCACTTCAGATTTCACTCCTTCTGCAAAATCCTCGTGTGTTCAAATATGTCCATTCCATTCCTATTTGTGGAACAATGCAAGTATTCGTATCTGGCATTTAAACTGGTGATTCCCAATTGCAGGTTGGGGTTCACCACTGGGTTGGGTATGTATATTGGGGGAAGTTACTAGCAATGGATGCCGGCAACAACATGGGCCTAATGCTGATAACCATTATAGTGCAATACCTATACATAGCATGCCAAATTGGAGGCTAGGATTTCTGATAAGTCAAAACCTCTAACTGTTGCATATTTTTTATTTTTAAAAAACATTTCTATGCTGTTTTTCCACCCAGTTCTGGGCCCCTAAGACCACAAGCATTAAAACATTCCGAAGATCAAAACATTAAAGACTTATAGACATCCAAAAGAATTTAAAATACAAATATATTTAAACAAAATTTAAACAGTTCCAGGGGGAAATACATCCCTCTGAAACAGGACTCTCTTACAGGCCCTCCTAAAGGCTAACATAGATGGACTTGTACTCTGGTGGTAAGCTACTCCATAGCTACGGGACAGTGCTAGGGATGCTGGGCCCAGCCTGGTAAACAGCAGGAGATGCAGGGGCAGAAGCATGAGGGCAGTTGTCAGTGGTGGTGTGATGTCACTTCTGGGGGGAAACCTGGAAGTGATGTTACACCTCCCTAGGAATCACCAGGAAATCTATGGTAAAACTGTAGAATTTTAAATGATTTCCTTGGAAGTGATGTTAGTTCTCTCTAGAAGAAGAGAAGAGAAGAGAAGAGAAGAGAAGAGAAGAGAAGAGAAGATTGGATTTATACCCCACCCTTCACTACCCAAAGGAGTGGCTTACAAACTCCTTCCCCTTCCCCTCCTCACAACAGACACCCTGTGAGGTTGGTGGGGCTGAGAGAGCTCTGACAGAAACTGCTCTTTTTCAAGGACAGCTCTTATCAGAACTATGGCTTGCCCAAGGTCATCCAGCAGGTGCAAGTGGAGTAGTGGGGAATCAAACCCAGTTCTCCCAGATTAGAGTCTGCACACTTAACCACTACACCAAACTGGCTCTTTGGTTCTCTCTAGGAATCAGTATGTTTTACCATAGAGTTCCTAGCAATTCCTAGACAGATGTGATGTCCCTTCTGTTTTTTCCCTAGAAAGGACATCACACTGTCAATGACAGCTTTTTTAAAAAAAATCTCTTACTGGGTGCTGGAGTGCTGATGGGCAGTGCCCTCTGTGGATGGAAGATCTCCCACCTCCAACAGGCATATAGCCATTATTCCTTCTAATTCCCCCCCCCCCCACTGATCAGAGCAGTTCATATCCTGAGCGGAATATAACTACTGTAATCTTAAAATGGGCAATGGGCAGCGCAAAACCCTGCACATCTCCAGACTGATGCTGAGTGCGGTTTCCTATGTAAATAACTGGCTGCTCGCGCACACAGCTTATAGGGAACACTGCATATGGCAACCTTAGACAAAAGAAAGATTTCTAACAGAGGAGTGGTGTATTAATTGCAAGGAGCCAATATTACAGCTTTGGCAAAATGCTGTATTATTTGCTTATTTGTTCAAATGTGAACCACTGATTAATCGGTTCAAAAGTAAAATGCTTAATCAAGTAAGAAGTGCCTGAGAGGCCACATCAGCATTTTGGTGATATTTTATAGCCAAGGTGGCCATCAACCATGTTAAGGTCAAAGTAGAAGTGCCAACCCTTTATGAGGCAAAAATATGGAGTAGTAATCTCTAGAATGCTCTCCCCCTTTAAAATCTTATTGCCTTTGTAAATCTCTTCCTGGAGTGCTTGGCTTTTTACTACAGGCAAAAAGATCTGCTCAATACACTCCAGGGGCTAGAAAAGATCTGAAGCGTATATAATGGGAGTTCAGTGGCAACAACTGAAAAGCTGTGTTTTTCTCTTCGGAGGGTGAGTGGAGAAACCTGAAAGAGGAGTGGCATGGAATGTTAAAGGAGAGACAGCGCAAAATGCCCACTAATGGCAGTGCTGGAGATAAAGGCAAGCAGAGATGTATAACAGAAACCAGCATGGTATATTTATTATATTTTATTCTTTTTTACTTAAGTTATACCTTGCCTTTCTCCCAAATAGGGACCCAAAGCAGCTTACATCCTACTCCTTTCATCTATTTTATCCTTACAACAGCCCTGTGAGGTAGATTGGGCTGAGAGTAAATGATTGGCCTAAGGTCACCCAGCAAGCTTTCAAGGCAGAGGGGAGATTCAAACCTGGGTCTCCCAGATTCTAATCCAACACTCGAGACATTACACCAGGCTGGCTCTCTGTGGTTGTTAGAATGGTGACTAGGACTAGAGAAATTGGGGTGTGAATCCCTACTCTGCCACGGAAACTTGATGAGTGATTTTGGGTCAGTTCCCACCTGCCTCACAGGGTGTCTGCTGTGGGGATGTGAGAAATGAAATAAATAAAGGAACTTCTGATAAAGAAAATCTTAAATACCTTGCTTTAAACTGTAGTAGAAAAATATTGCTTGAAATCAATTAATGCTTATTATGAAACCAGACAGTAGGCTTGCACAAACAACCCAAAATTAAGAATAGGGACTTCTGGTCATGAATCTTATAAATCCAGAGGTGCTTGGCTACCTATAAAAATATAGTATCTGAACCTAAATGCTTGAGCAGGCCGGCTTGATATAAGAGACAGCAAAAGAAGAGTTGACTGTTGGCTGGGGTGGGGTACCTTTTAGACCACAAGATATGCTATCTCAGCAGACCCTCTGGAGGGAGGGGTTTCCACAGAGAAAGAGCAGAACTCTCAACAGAGGCGTTACGGCACCTCCCCTAGGCGAACGGGATTGGAAGACTGCATGTTTTGGTCACCAGAAAGGGGGCCGAGACAGGGCGTTTTTTATTTTCTATACCTCTCCGGGATAGTATATATATCTGCTGATTAACTCAATTTGGGGTGTTCAGTTCTCTGAGCTGGGCACCCTGCTTGCAAGCTGTGAACCCAATAAAAATATTCTGCTTCATTGAAAGAAGTCTGTCTCCAGCAGTTCGTTATTGGTAAGAACAAATTTCATACCTAACAGGGAGAGGAAGAGAAGGAGATTGTAAGCCACTCTGAGTGAAGGGCGGGGTATAAATCCAATCTCCTCTTCTTCTCTCAGCTTGACCTACTTTGCAGAGTTGTTGTGAGGATATATTGGAAAAGAAAAGAAGCATGTATGTTTTCTTGAGCTACCTGAAGGAAAAGTCAATAAATAAATAAGAAAATAAGGTGAGAGAGCTGACTTTCTAATAACACTACAGACAAAGTTTACTAGGCTCAGACAAGAAGCTGATGGAAAGAACATCCTTTTGTGCAGAATTACTTTGAGATTCTAGTTCCAAGATGCCACTGTTCCACTAAAGAGACATTGGATATACTGAATGGCTACATTTAGACAAACAAACAGACCTTGGAAGCAGTGTTCCCTCTAAGCTGAGTTAGTGTGAGCTAGCTCACAGTTTTTTAGCCTCTGGCTCACACATTTTTGTCTTAGCTCAGGAAGGGATGGCTCCAGAGCAAACTAATTTATGCAGCAGCCAAAGTTCCTGCTCACAACTTTAATGCCAGTAGCTCACAAAGTAGAATTTTTGCTCACAGGACTCCATAGCTTAGAGGGAACATTGCTTGGAAGTGTGCCTTTACATGCCCAACTCCCCACAATGTATGGCTCAGATATTGAAGACATCCTGGTTCCCAAGAAACTTCAGTTTGTCTCGACATCTTCTTCTGCTGAAACAACATCTTGTGCCCCCACTCCGCCCTACCTACAGCCCAGCTTCACTTCACAGGGAGAAATAAACCTTGGAAAAAGAGTAAGTCATGAGGAAAGAAGTCCAATGGTGACCAAAAATGTGACCAGCAGGACCAAGAGGTGGTATTGCTCCCCCTTGTTCCATGTAAAATATTTTTCTCTAGAATGAAGTTGAGGAAACCAAAATGAAAGGGAGGAGTGGGAAAGAAGTCAGGGAGAGTTAAGGATTTCCAAAGCTCATTTTTAGGCCAAACTGTGGATTGTTCATTTGTCTTTAATGTAACCAATGTTCTCAAGACTTGGCTGGGATAACAGAAATGTTTATGTGTGTATTTTTGTCCTCCTGGTTCCCTTCTGTTCACAGACATTCTTAGCTGTTTTGGTTTATTACTGCATAAAGTATAAGCCAGATTTATACACGAGCTAAGGAAGCTATAGTTTAGAACTGCAAGTTATGAGCAGTCTCTAAATATAAAAAATTTACTAAATTTCAAGTTTTGTGTAATGGGCTTAACAATACACATACAGGGGTCATTTTCTGCAGGAGCGCACAGGACCGGAGCTCTGGCAGTAAAGAGCCCAGGGGGCGGGCACATGAAACAAGCCCCACCCCCTGCTCCCAGCAGCCCTCAGTCAGAGCAAGAAGCAGCCAGGTAAATTGCAGAGCCCCCCGGCCCCCTGGCCCAAAACAGTCCCGTTGCACCTTTAAGACCAAGTTTTATTCAGGTACAAGCTCTCCCTCCTCTGCGAGGATAGATCTGTACGTTCCCCCCCCCCCCAATAGCTAGCAATCTAAAACAGTCCAGTGGAGCCTGAGCGGTGGGTGTTGCCTTCTGACACACTTCCGGTGATGTCAGGGTGTGTAGCAAATGCAAATAAGTTATGCTAATGAGTTATGCTAATGAGCTCCTGCACCTCTTTTTCTACGAAATGACCCCTGCACATTCAGGGTAGTGCTGTATGGAGCCCCAAACTTGGTTGTTTCTCGGTCTCAGTTTAGAGAGCCATATTTGTAACTTTGCCCTCCACGTTTCAGGATCACATACAAATATACTCCTTATGTACACCACACCTTAGCCCAGGCAGGGGGACCAGTTCTGCCACTATAGTGAGTGACCTCCCACCCCTTCATCCCAGCCCCCAACTGCTGTCCAGAGCAGCAGTGGGACAAATTGGGCCAAAATAGTGATGCTGTGTCAATGGTACTTCCAGCCATGTAACTAGCAGTGATACAACACATTGCCAGAATGCTCTAGCAACCTCCCAGAACTCTGTGGTAGAGTTTGGGGGTATTTCTATAGCATCTCTGGTGACCTGTGACATCACACCTGGTTATGCGAGTAAAAGGGATGGTGCAACACTGCTCCAGACTGCACCCAGAAGCTCCTGTGGGTTGCTAGCCCTCGAATGGCAACCTGAAACCTGTTCCCCAGGCCATGCGCAATTTATCACCAACCAAGCCAGACACAGGTCATTTGTATCCTGCCAGGGCTCAGGAAATATCATTATTTCTTTGCCAAGCTGGGACTGCAGAAAACAAAACAGAAAATCCTAGGGGGGATGTCAAGCAACTGGCTGGCCAGATAAATGGCTGGCGGGATGCATTTGGGTGAGTCTATCACATGTTCTACCAGCCTGCCTCTCCTCTTTTAGCTCACATTGAAGACCCAGTGTGGTATAATAAGTGTGCTGGACTAGGATTTGGGAGACCCAGGATAAAATGGAGAAGAAGAGATGATGTAAGCCACTTTGGGTCTCCACTGGGGAGAAATGTATAAATGAAGTAGATAAATTAAAATGTGCAGATTATAGCAGAGAGCAGGGCTGAGCAAGGCACACTGCTTGTGAGGCAGCCTGGAGGGTGGATCAAAGCATGAATTAAACCATCTATTTTATAGTACAATGCTGAGAACACTTTCCTGGGAGTAAGCTGCATTGAACAGACCTGAGCAGGGCTGCTGTGTCTCCAGCTCTAGTGGTAGCCCTCTCACTGGCAGCACCCAACTCACACACACACACACCCGCTGCTTGGTAGGGTGGCTGGAGAAAAAAAAAAATACAGGAAAAATTGGCATTGTACTGATGCTATTATATCACTGCTGCTCGAACCTGGAAGTGACATCATCCATTGGGGTGATGCTCTAGGATTCAAATGAAACTCTATGGTAAAACCATCAAGTTTCAGTGGAATCCTAGATGTGATGATGTCACTTCTGGGTTCATGCCAGAAGTTATGTAGTGACAGTGGTGCAACACTGATTACATTTTCCCTGTCCCCAGAGTCTCCTACTGGTTGCCAGTACTTGGCTGTTTAGCTGAATAGGATCTAAGCAGGCCTGCACTGATAGTGTGTCAACGTGGACACTTGGAAATCCTCAGATATGGATTTTTATTTTTATTTTTTAAAAATTGAAATTCAACAGGGAGTTTCATATTTTCCAAAATCAAGACTTTTTTTGTTTTTTTTAAACTTTTGAGTTGGAATATTAAGCAAAGAGTCTATCATGCCCTCTTGGGATGGCCTTGGCAAAGCTTCAGTGGGTATAAAAGAATCTGGCTTGTCAAAAGCAATCTGCTCACTTTCTACAGGAGAAGTGTGGTTATCTTCTGCAAGTTTATCAGAAACACTATATGGATTTATCAAGAATACTACATGAACTGAGACAATCCTTAATAGTATTATACCACAATAATGTTGGACTGGCCAGCTAGATGGCCTAGACAGAAGACATTGTGAAAATTAGATGTTCTTTTTATTCAAGATGTTTTCTCCTGACTATACTCTTCTCTTTTGATGTGTCTGGTTGATTGGACCTTATACGCTCAACCGCATTGGTTGATATCTGTATAGTAGGTGTGGCTACATTAGCCGGGAATGTTTAAATACCAAGCAGCTAGAATGGACAAGCTGTTCGGGCTATCAGATGTTGTACCGTGTTGGAGAAGTGTTCGTGTTCGGAATAAACTTGAGTTTTGCTGAAATCACTCTCCGACTATTTGTTAAGCGCTGGACTTAACACTCGCAAAGTAGAATTTTTGCTCACAGGACTCCAGAGCTTAGAGGGAACATTGCTGGATACCCCTGGGTCTTGAGACTCCCTACCTTGACTGTGGGTGGCCTAGTTTTCTGGCACCGGCCATCTACACAGGGGCTAGCCAATTTACTTTTAGAGACAGTGAAAATCCATACCTTGTCCATCTATCCATCATGTTGGCTTAGGCTGTGGTTGCTCCATCCTAATACAGCCTTTGAACAAAGCAATGTTTTCAAACACTGACCAGTATCTATAAAATGGTAAGCACTAAGATTAACATTAGGCTATTTTAACTGGGAGGTATACATATTTGAAAACACAGGAAACAAATGAAAACCACTGCTGATCTGCAGGGGAGGGGGGGGGAAATCTAATTTCTCCCAATCCATTAGTCTGAATCATAGCTATAAATTGGGTACACACAGTGAGGAAGTAATGAATATTAACATATTCCACAAAACAACAATGCATAATTCCGTTAATTGGCATGTTATACTCCGGTTGCAAAAGTGATGGGGGGCCCTGAAGAGGGGAAAGGTCACTTGACTACTATTAAATCAACAGCAAAAAAAAGTTGCAGCATGTAACTGGATGTAATTTGTAAATCATGTGCTTGTAGTGAGAGGTCAAAGCTAGAGGTCACATTCTGTTCCCACATTTCAGAATGCAGAGCTCGTACTTGGCGGCGAAGGTGCCTTGGTGCCTCTCCACAGCTTTTTACACACTCCTTTCTGTAGTAACTGCAAGAAGAACTTCCAGTCTTACAGACTGGCTTTACACTATAATGGCACAAGCCTGCCAAGGCTTGTTGGGTTGGTTTTTATTCCCTACAATCTGTTATCAGACATCAGATCTCTCCAGAGTTGCCACCTAAGCTACTTTAGACATATTTAAATTGTGGGCTACGATGTGAAGTATGAAGTGAAGCTAGATTATACATACATTACCCCACAGATTGCTCTCAGCAGCATCTTCTGCTTTACAATTGATCCACCTCTGGATTGTGATGGTGTCATGGTGGTGGTAGACGGCGCTGTCACAGCTGACTTACGATGAGCCCATCGGGGTTTCAAGGCAAGGGATGTTCAGAGGTGGTTTGCCATTGCCTGCCTCCACATTACAACCCCGGTATTCCTTGGAGGCGTCCCATCTAAATACGGGCCAGGGCCAGCCCTGCTTAGCTTCCGAGTTCTGATGAGGTCAGGCTAGCCTGGGCTGGCCAGGACTCCATAGGAGAAAAATGCTCTCCTCAGCTTTACAAGGCATCCTGGCTGTTGTAATGTGGAGAGCCAGAATGAAGAATGCTGATGCTGAACCGTGTTCTGAAAGTCATCATGAAAGCTAACCTCTTGTAGGGCTTGGGCCCATGCTCGGGCCACACTGGAAAAATGCCGCAATCAGAGAGCGTGGCCTTTCTGCAAGCAGGGCAGGCTACTGGGAAATTAAAAGCAACTAGTCTCTTCAGATAGAAAGGACTGCTGCTTTCTCATCTATGAGGCCCACTAAAGGGAACAGGTTTTAGCACAAATTCGTCATGATAAGGGTTACAGGCTGCAGCTTATCAGCCGGGTGGCCAGTTCATCCAGCCCTGGGTTGTGAGGGGAGTTTAAGAGTAAGGATTTGTGCCAGAATCAGCCCCACCAACTTTTGCAATATAAATCTTCATTGTCTCTCATGAAGTGCTTTCCTAATTTAGCTAAACATCACTTCATTCAAGCCTTTCAGACGAAGAGCTGTTTGGCATTTTTATAGCACACTGTGATACTGTACAAGACGCTTTTTTTTTTTTTTAAAGCTCAAAGTGAATAAGAACCAGCTGGAACTGGAGGGGGAGTTCAGAGTACCAGCTAACATTTAACTTACATGTGAGTTTTCCTCCCTAATGCTCTGCTCTAAAGCCTAGCTTGATTTTATGAGGAGGTTTCTACTATCTGTCCATTTTTCCCAGCCAAGTTTTACTGTCTGTCAAAGCAGCGAAATAGCTTGCTAGAATTTTTCTACCCAAGATGATGACAGAGAAGGAAAAGAGAAAAAAACCAACAACTTTGTATCATGCCCTAAACTCTTAAAGATAAGTGGGTGTCCAAAATATTGAACTTGGGTTCATGTTACTTGCACAGAAGGAGAGGCAGTGGGAGACATGTGTGAAGTCTAAAATCTTAACCATGGAAGGCATCAGTGCTGCTAAGGCATCTGGGTAAGGAAGAGGAAGGGGGATGCTGCAGAGATGATATATGGACCAGATGTAAATATTCTTAGTATCTACTCTTACTAGCAGGGTATTTTAACTTACAGTAAACCCATCTGAGCCTTTCCAAAATGGTAATGTGTTTGTTGTTGTTCAGTCGCACAGTCGAGTCCGACTCTTCGCGACCCCATGGATCATCTCCCGCCAGGCCCTCCTGTCTTCCGCCATCCTCTGAAGTTTGCTCAATTTCATGTTCGTTGCATCGATGACACTGTCTAACCATCTCATCCTTTGCCGTCCCCGTCTTCTTTGACCTTCAATCTTTCCCAGCATCAGGGTCTTCTCCAGGGAGTGCTCCCTTCTCATTTGGTGGCCAAAGTATTTGAGCTTCAGTGTAATGTGTAGCATTCAGCAATTCGTACCAATCAGTTCCAATTATGTTATTCCTCTTTAACCAGCTTGCTTTATTTCATTAATTGTCATTAATTGGGTATATTGCATTATAGCTTTTGGAAACCACATTGAAGGTGGTATACTGTGGGAAAGCAAGTATTAAAATAAAACAATTTTTACATTTAAAAAAGAATCCCAAATCTCCTTGTGTGTGCCACCTAGATTAAAACTCTGCATGTAGGCTTATGTGAGAAACAGGTCTTCCAAGAAAGTGCTGGAGAGTGGTCATGAAATGCACAGGCTTGTCCTTCCCATGCAAACTGATGTGTTTAGCAAAGTGATGTGTTTAGCTTGACTACATTATGGGACAGGGTGCTGATCTGCGCTGCTCAGCACTTCCCACTCCCTCCTGTCTAGAGAAGCTCCATGCTTTACAGGAAATCACATTTGCCATAGTACATCATTCATACTATGCACTTGCTAAGGGGGATGCTGATGTACCCACTGCAAACACAATTATTGTCTAAGATTCAGAGCCTCACTTGGGGTCTCTGTGGAAGGCAGTAATGTGGTGCCTCACAGCTGCATGCCCTCGGCTTGGCTACAGACAAAATCTTTCTGGGACAGAAGATCTCTCCCTGCAGCTAACTCAGGAAACTCAAACCAAACTGCATCTCCTCCCCAAAGCAAGAGCTGATCCCAGGTTTCCACTTCCGGACAGCCCAGGAGACATTGTCTTTGCACCTGCAGGGAGGATTCATTTGGAAGTGTGTAACTCCTTCACAAGAGAATGCTTGGCTTGGCACCTTCCAACATTTTGTTACTGCCCCCGCCTCCATGGCAGCCATTTTGTGGTGGTACCTACTTGTGTGTGTGTGTGTGTGTGTTAAGCACCATCAAATAGCTTCCAATTTATGGTGACCCTATGAATTAATGTCCTCCAAAATGTCCTGTCATTAACAGCCATTCTCGGGTCTTGCAAACTAAGGGCCGTGGCCGCCTTGATCAAGTCAATCCATCTCATGTTGGGTCTTCCTTTTTTCCTGCTGCCTTCATATTTTCCTAGCACTATTGTATTTTCCAATTACTCTTGTCTTTTCATTATGTGGCCAAAGTACGATAACCTCAGTTTAGTCATTTTAGCTTCTAGGGAGAGTTCAAGTTTGATTTGGTCTAAAACCCACTTATTGCCTTTTTTGGCGGTCCACGTTATCCGTAAAACTCTCCTCCAACACTACATTTCAAAGGAATCTACTTTCTTCCTGTCAGCTTTTTTCCTTGTCCAACTTCTGCACCCATAGTAATGGGGAATACTATGGCATCAGTTAACTTGATCTTGGTACCCACGATGCTTCCTCAAAATTCCAAAAGTGACCAGAGACTCAACAAGGTTGGGGACCTCTGGTGTAATGAATGGATGTCTTGAGAGTCACAGAGTTTGCCTTCCTGCCATGGTACCAGATGGCAGTATTCTACACATGTGAAACACCTCATTTTTCCTTTTCCTTTCCTTTTCTTCGCAATGTTTGTTACTTCTCTGGGGGATTCTTCCCTTGAAGATAGTAGTCTTAATTTTTTCAGTGTCCCACAACAGTGTCCCACTACAGCATTGTCAACATTCCCCCCCCCCAATTCTTCCTCCAAAGGGCTCAGACAGTGTACATGGTTTTGCCTTCCCCATTTTAGATTAGATTGAGAGAAAATAATTAGCCCAAGGTCACCCAGCAAGTTCCTTGGTAGAGTAGGGATTTGAACCTGGGTCTCCTAGCTTGATGTCTGATACTCTAACCATTGCACCATGCTGCAAAGCACAGCATCATGATAGTAGTCGTGTTTGCATTAGGAGAGATATTCTTGGAATGGTTCTAAATCCAATTTTCACAACATAGTTTTCTATTTAAAAAACTTGTCTCATGCACTTGCCTTTTTCTACCCTTGAGTTATTTACTGACAAATAGTTTGCAAGTTGTTGGGGTTATTAAAAGGAAACAGAGTGCAATAAACTTATTTCAAATATGCACAGATGGTTGCATCGATATAATGTTGGAAACAGACTCTATGGCTCTTTTCTGTACATGAATACATTGCAGTTTCCCTCCTCCCAGTTATATTTTTGGGAAATAATGACCTTTGGTGTGAAGGAGGCTGGTCCTGGCTAGTTTTGGAATCAAGTAGGTTTAAGTATTATCTACATATATGAAATTTGCACAGCCCTGCTTAAAGCATTAATGGATTGATATGATTAACCAACTCATTAATTAGTGACAAATTTTAATGTGGATTTTTAAGATGTGGATTTTGAATTGGATTTTAATCAGCACTCTGTGAAATCTTCTTCAGTGGCATTATGTTTCCCATGTGTCTCTTTTTAACCAGGTAATATGTTTACCATGTATTTCCAAAAATACATACTCTTGTGTTTGCTAACCCCCGACACTGTTGTTTTTATTAAGTACACTCAGAGATAACGTAATTTTAACAGAGGTCCTGCAGAGACTGAAATCCCAGAGACATTTCCACACACGACACAGGGAAACCCAGTATCTGTTACTGATCTAATCTTAGAGACGCAGTGACATGACAGTCCATATGGAATGTTTCAGTACATTTTAGAGTGCAATCTAGGAATGAGATTTGCAGTCAAATACCCACTCAGCTATGAGTGGACATAGTTTTATGCCCAACTTTCTTTAATTTTGGACACATGTCTGAATTAAATAAATCACTTTTAAATAGCCAGTGGATTACTTTGGGCCACTCTCATTCAGCTTAACCCACTTTGGGGAGAAATATGCAAGGAATATAAAAACCATATAGGTGGTTCTGAACTTATGTGAAGAAAGATACAATAATGATGTAATTAAATAAATGTGCCTGCATGATGCATATATCTGCAAACGTGTTTGCTGAAGTCATACTTTACTTGTTTAGATGTATCCTTAAAACACAAGCATGTCAAATTCAAATTAAAAAAAAACACCTTTATTGGCATAGATCAGAATCATGCACAATCGCCATTCAGTTCATGGATTTAACACATACCTTCCTCATTATAAGGCAGTTACAGAACTTAGCAAACACAAGCATGTCTTAAAGACCATAATGCAGGAGGCAGTTTTGGAAAACAGGAACATATTATCAGCTCCTCTTTTCATAGGCTAACAGTACAATCCTAAACAGAGTTACACCCTTCTAAAGCCATTGGAATTAACAGGCTTAGAAGGGTGTAATTCTCCTTAGGATAACACAGTTAATATATAATGGGGTCGCGAAGAGTCGGACTCGACTGTGCGACTGAACAACAACAAAAAAGAAGCCTGTAGTCATATAACTGGCTGGTTAATTCAAAGCAATACGGAAAATTCATAGACTCACACTGTTTTTTGCCACTTGACATGTCTCCCCCCACCCCCACCCCATCCCACCCCTAGTTACTGTGCTCGCTAAAGAGGCAATAACTGCCCCAAGTTCCTTTGTCAGGTTTTGGAATGAAGACCTTGCAGCCATGTGCCCCTTTGGCTTCCTGACTCACAGCATCCTGCTCTATGGATTTCCTTTACATACCTTCCCATTTCCTACGCTGCTGTACATGAATACATTGCAGTTTCCCTCCTCCCAGTTATATTTTTGGGAAATAATGACCTTTGGTGTGAAGGAGGCTGGTCCTGGCTAGTTTTGGAATCAAGTAGGTTTAAGTATTATCTACATATATGAAATTTGCACAGCCCTGCTTAAAGCATTAATGGATTGATATGATTAACCAACTCATTAATTAGTGACAAATTTTAATGTGGATTTTTAAGATGTGGATTTTGAATTGGATTTTAATCAGCACTCTGTGAAATCTTCTTCAGTGGCATTATGTTTCCCATGTGTCTCTTTTTAACCAGGTAATATGTTTACCATGTATTTCCAAAAATACATACTCTTGTGTTTGCTAACCCCCGACACTGTTGTTTTTATTAAGTACACCCAGAGATAACGTAATTTTAACAGAGGTCCTGCAGAGACTGAAATCCCCGAGACATTTCCACACACGACACAGGGAAACCCAGTATCTGTTACTGATCTAATCTTAGAGACGCAGTGACATGACAGTCCATATGGAATGTTTCAGTACATTTTAGAGTGCAATCTAGGAATGAGATTTGCAAATACCCACTCAGCTATGAGTGGACATAGTTTTATGCCCAACTTTCTTTAATTTTGGACACATGTCTGAATTAAATAAATCACTTTTAAATAGCCAGTGGATTACTTTGGGCCACTCTCATTCAGCTTAACCCACATTGGGGGGAAATATGCAAGGAATACAAAAACCATATAGGTGGTTCTGAACTTATGTGAAGAAAGATACGATAATGATGTAATTAAATAAATGTGCCTGCATGATGCATATATCTGCAAAGGTCTTTGCTGAAGTCATACTTTACTTGTTTAGATGTACCCTTAAAACACAAGCATGTCAAATTCAAATTAAAAAAAAACACCTTTATTGGCATAGATCAGAATCATGCACAATCGCCATTCAGTTCATGGATTTAACACATACCTTCCTCATTATAAGGCAGTTACAGAACTTAGCAAACACAAGCATGTCTTAAAGACCATAATGCAGGAGGCAGTTTTGGAAAACAGGAACATATTATCAGCTCCTCTTTTCATAGGCTAACAGTACAATCCTAAACAGAGTTACACCCTTCTAAAGCCATCATTATAAGGCAGTTACAGAACTTAGCAAACACAAGCATGTCTTACAGACTATAATGCAGGAGGCAGTTTTGGAAAACAGGAACATATTATCAGCTCCTCTTTTCATAGGCTAACAGTACAATCCTAAACAGAGTTACACCCTTCTAAAGCCATTGGAATTAACAGGCTTAGAAGGGTGTAATTCTCCTTAGGATAACACAGTTAATATATAATGGGGTCGCGAAGAGTCGGACTCGACTGTGCGACTGAACAACAACAAAAAAGAAGCCTGTAGTCATATAACTGGCTGGTTAATTCAAAGCAATATGGAAAATTCATAGACTCCCAATGTCTTTTGCCACTTGACATGTCTCCCCCCACCCCACCCCTAGTTACTGTGCTCGCTGAAGAGGCAATAACTGCCCCAAGTTTCTTTGTCAGGTTCTGACAAAGACCTTGCAGCCATGTGCCCCTTTGGCTTCCTGACTCACAGCATCCTGCTCTATGGATTTCCTTTACATACCTTCCCATTTCCTACGCTGTTGCTAATAGTGCCTTATACTGAATCAGAGTCTTAGTCTATCGACATCATTATTACCTACACGCAATAGTTCTCCAGGTTCTCAGGCAACGTCTTTCACGTCACCTGTTACCTGATCAGTTAGCTGGAGATGCCGGGGACTGAACCTTGGACCTTCTGTATTCAAAGCAGACAGACTGCCATTGAGCCACAGCCCCCACCCACTTCTCTAAGACTGACCACATCAGTTTGATAAAGCTTCCGATGTTCCACCACCACAGAAACAAGACAATACCAGCAGAAGCAGACGAAGGCTGTTTCTAAAAATTGCTTCTGCCCTATTGCTAATGTCAAAATGGCCTGTCATAGAAGAAGTGGCACTGACTTGGCAACACCTGTTATCATATTGGCAGCCAGTCAGGAGCCTGAGGCCAAAAGCACAACAGAGACATCAAATTTACATATCAATTGACAAATATATTATCAGCAATTAGTGCTGCATTTTGCATGGCCACTTTCTAGCACTGAATTCTCTATAGCGTGGCATGTGTGTATGCTTGTGTGCAAGGGGTGTGTGTCACAACATGTGTATCTGCACAATGCATAAATTACACAAAAATGATTCAGATATTTCGTAAAAGCACTGGGGGGCCAAGAAAGTTTGTAGCCAGACATGCATGTTAGTCTGCCCTTCTACAATCTTCAATGAATTCAGAGGCATGATGAGAGTCATTCCATGGGCAAGAATGCAGGAAGGGAAAGGAGCAGGTGAAGGGTGGGCTATCCTAAAACAAGAGCTCTTGCAAGCTGAAGCCATCACTATTCCAACAAGATTCCAACAGAAAGCCAATGTGGGTGTGTACAGGATTAGCCCACCCAGGCCAGTCCAGGGATGGGAGGGAATCCTGTACTTTTCAATACATTAAACAACAAACCACGAGATGGTCTATACCCTCTCGGGTTTTCAGAACAATATGCCACTAGAATCTCTTTTCAATAGTCCCTGCTTTTCCTAAGGGAGAGATCCCAAACCACGCTGTACTCTCCAATGGTAGCATATATGGTGAGTGTTTAGGCACAGGACTTAGACCTGTAAGTAAAGTTACAACATCAAAGCCCAATTAGCAACAAAAAGGATCTTTATTCAGTACAGAGCACAGCAACAGACTACCAGAGATTACAAAAATAACAAAGGCTAGGGCTGTTTGCCTTAACTAAATATTAATGATTCATAGTTACCAAGTCAGGAACCTTCATCAGTCCAAAACAGTCCAAGTACCAGGGGATTTTGAGGAGAAATCTCATCTTTGCACAACCATGTACAATCTTCACAAAGAACTCTTTGTTTTCCAAGAGACAGCATTTCCAGGCGTCATAAAACAGACAACGACGAGGAAGGGAGAGCTAAGAAACTCACTCCCAGAGGGATCAATCAATTATAGCCCAATTCCAGTCACAAATTAGCTGTGGCCATCAGCCAATTGTGAGTGGGTATGGGTGTTCCCAATTGTTGGTTGCCATAGCTGCAACACAGGAACGGCTAGACGTTTGGTTGAGGCCTAGTGTGGAGCCTTACAGTCTAGCTTCTAGCATGGAAGTGTGAAGAATGTGGGTTATAAAGTTGTTCAGGCCATCTGGCCCACCATTTGGCTTGCAACAGGAAATAAGGCACAGCATGTTATCAGAAAGACATCACAGGAGAAGGCAAGAGACTTTTAGAAATCAATATTTCTATACAGGGTGAACAAAGAACTCCATGATGACCTAAGGAAGAAAAGGAAATGTTCAAGAATCAGATGGAAAGATGCTAGGCACTGTAGGTCAGCCATCAGAGACACAAAAGCTCAGAGTGAGCTGAGGTTGGCCAGGGAGGCTCGCTACAAGGTAAAACAGGCAGTAGGCCCATTGTTGGGTGAAAATGGAGAAACTCTGATAGACGACTGGGAGAAAGCAAAAAGGCTCAATGCTTATTTTGCCTCAGTTTTTTCCTTAAAAAATACAGGTTTATCTAGAGATGATAGTAGGCAAGGCATGGTGTCCGGGCTGCTGGTTGACATGGACTTGTTGAGAAGCTCCTGGCTGCATTGGATGAGTACAAGTCCCCTGGGTGAGATGGTATGCATCTGAGACTGCTCAAAGAACTTTCTAGAGAACTTGCAGAGCCTTTGTCCATCATCTTCAAGACCTCTTGGAGAATGGGAGATGTGCCACAAGGCTGGAGGAGGGCGAATGTTATCCCAGTCTTCCAAAAAGAGGGGAAAGATGACCATGAAACCTACAGGCCAGTCAGTCTGACCTCTGTCTCAGAACATAAAAAAGCCCTGCTAGATCAGACCAGTGGCCCATCCGGTCCAGCATCCTGTCTCACACAGTAGCCAACCAGTTCCTCTGGAGGGCCAAAAAAGGGCATAGAGGCTGAGACCTTCCCCTGATGTTGCCTCCTGGCTCTGGGATTGAGGTGCTAGTGCCTCTGAATGTGGAGGTTCCCCTCAGTCACCATGGGTAGCCACTGATACACTTATCCTCCATGAATCTATCTAATTCCCTTTTAAAGCTGTTTACTCCTGTGGCCATTACTCAGGGAAGATAAATGATGTCAGTCTATGAGCATCTGAAGGACAACTTCATGATCCAGGTAAATCAGCATGGATTTGTCCCCAACAGGTTCTGCCAGACCAACCTTGCGTCCCTCTCTGATTGAGTGATGAGCTTTCTGGATCATGGGAATGTCATCAACATTGCTTACCTTTATTTCAGTAAAGCCTTTTACAAGGTAACCCATGCTGTTCTGATAGGTAAACTGGAGGACTGTGGACTGAACTCTAGGATAGTTAGGTGGATAAGAGACAGGTTGGAGAACTGCACCCAAGTGATATTTCATCTGATTGGAGGGGTGTATCCTGGGGTGCCACAGGGTTTGGTTCTGGGCCTGGTTTTTGTTGTTGTTCAGTCGCACAGTTGAGTCCGACTCTCCGCAACCCCATGGACCAGATCACGTCTTCCGCCGTCCTCTGAAGTTTGCTCAGTTTCATGTTCATTGCATCTATGACACTGTCTAACCATCTCAACCTTTGCGGCTCAGATAGCGTACATGATTAAAGGAATGAACCCAAAGTGTTGGCACTGTGGCCAAGAAGTGGGTATATACGCCCATATGTGGTGGGAATGTAAAGTGGTTAAGGAATTTTGGCAAAAGATTGTAAGGGTTATCTTTGATCTATTTCAAGTTAATGTAGAGATCAACAGGGGAACAGTCAGGGTTGATTTCTTTTAGGATTGACTGATTTGATCTTCTTGCAGTCCAAGGGACTCTCAAGAGTCTTTTCCAGCACCATAGTTCAAAAGAATCTATTCTTCAGCGCTCGGCCTTCCTTATAGTCCAACTCTCGCAGCCATACATGACTACCTCACAGGGTGTCTTTTTGTGGGGAGAGGAAGGGAAGGCGACTGTAAGCCGCTTTGAGACTCCTTCGGGTAGAGAAAAGCCAAGTATAAAAACCAACTCCTCCTCTAGAGAGTTTCAGAGGATAATCGTGTTTACCTGCAGTAGAACAGCTAGATTCAAGTCCAGTGGCACCTGAGAGACCAGCAAGATTTTCGGGGTATGAGATTGAGAGCTGATGCTCCCTTCATCAGATACCAACGAAGGCCTTGACTCTCAAACGCTCATACGCCCCAAACCTTGTCTCTAAGGTGCTACTGGACTCTAATCTAGCTGTACCTACATCACAGTTTTGTGTTGCAGACTACAAGAAATATATTCTTCAGTCCCACCATTGAGGCCTTGTGATTGCTAGGTGGATTCATCTTTCCTTTCCCTCTTCCACGCTCTTTCTCTATTGTTTCTGTCCCTCCCCTTCTTATCTTTACGAAAACAAACAAAACCAGCCCTGTGCCTCCTTGGAACTTGTTAAATCGCTGCAAACAGGACTGACTGAACTTGAGAACCCGCCAGCCTGAAACAGCTTCATAATGCTACCTGGCAGGGGGGTTGTCCCCTCCAGAAAGCGCGGGGGGGGCCTTGAGCCTTGCTCCCTCCCCATAGTTTATGCCCTTGCCCTGAAAGGCTTCAGGCAAGTCACTCTCTCTCCTTCAGTCCAAGCCGCTATGTTCACAGGGGCGCTGCATCCTTGTAACGCTTGAAAGCAAACATGCAACAGGGACCCGAAGGCACTGAGCTTTGCCAATGACAGAACTGCAGAGGACTTCAAGCACTGCAAAGAGCCTCCCATAGCAACTCATAGCCCTACAAACGCGTAAAATCGTGAGTCCTCCCCTCCCTTTCTGGTGACTTTATAGTAACCTCGAGGAGTGCGTGGATCTGGGCGTGCCCGCGCGTTTTACTACCTTGGTTTACGGAACAATGAGCAGGGAGTTGCGAGGGGAGGGGTTAGAGTCTGTGTGTCTCTCTGACTGGCAGAGGGAGCTGGAAGCAGTCGGGAGGTAGCCCGGAATCGGATCCAGCGAGTCTGTAAGCGGGAGCTTCCTCGCTTCGCACCTGCGATGTGCGCCAGGGCTGGCCGGACAATCCCTGGCGCAGACAGGTGCCGGTCGCCAAGCTCCCTGCCGCTGGCAGATTGACTGCCCGCACCGGAGGAGCGGCTCGCCGCCGCTTTGCAGCGCTGGGGGGACGCGGGAGCTGCCTGGCTGCAGCCTGTCCAAAGGCTGTCTCATTTCATAGATGATCATATTCTCTCCCCCCCCTTCTTTCCCCTCGGAGGCTGGTTCAGTTGCTCATGACGTGCCTCCCTCGCTGAGCTCGCAGCCCTCCCGCTTCCCAGCTCCCTCATTCCTGCCTCCCGCTGCAGCTGCCTTGCATTATTTCGCCTTTCCCCCTTCCCTCCTCCCCTACCCGCCACTTTCCCGCGCCA
>NW_015167530.1:1935803-1954853 GCF_001447785.1 Gekko japonicus | reverse complement strand
TTCCGCCCAAAACGCTGCGGCAAAAATAAACCACCTACCGAGGTGGTTCTTACGGCAAGTCCGCATCAAGGACGGCCCCGGCTCCTGGCCGAACTGCGCATGCTCAGACATGCGCAGTTCGGCAGCCTCCCCCTCCCGACCATGGCTTCCTCCCCGGCATCTGATCGTGCCGGGGAGCAATGGCGCCGCGGCTCAGGGGATCCGTGGGATCCTGTCGCGGCGTCTCTATTTTGGTGCGGCTCTGATTAGCCGCACTTTGCCCGGGTTTTTTTCTGCCGTGTGGCAGGGACCAAAGTTAGCCTTTGCCCTGCTTCATTTTGCTTTCCAAGGCCAAACTTGTGTGTTATTCCAGTTACCTTTTGACTTCCTACTTTAGCATTCCAGTCCCCTATGATGAGGAGGACATCATTTTTTGGTGTTAGTTCTATGAGGTGTTGTAGGTCTTCATAGAACCGGTCCACTTCAGCCTCTTCTACATCAGTGGTACTCTTCAATATTCAATATTTTTATAAATGATCTGGATGAGGGGGTGGAGGTACTACTCATTAGATTTGCAGATGACTTCCAAATAGGAAGGAGTAGTGAACACCCTGGAAGATATAGAACTTAGCAAGAGCTGAACACACTGGAAAAGTGGACAGATTAAGATGAAATTCAACTAGGATAAGTGCATATTTCTACATCTGGGTAACAAAAAAGGCAAGCATTCATAATGGATGGGGGACACACTTCTGGGGAGCAGTGTGTGTTAACTTGGGGTATGGGTGGATTGTAAGCTAAATATGAGCAGTCACTGGATGCAGCAGCAAAAAAGGCTAATGCAGTCTTGGGATGTGTCAACAGAGGCACAATGTCCAAATCACAAGATGTCATAGTCCCACTGCAGATGTCCTGTCAGTGAATCCTGCCCAAGGTTTTGGCCACTCATTAGCATAGCCTGAGGAGAGCCTTGACTGCACCTTCACCAAAGCAAAGCATTGCTAGCTCCTAACATGGCTGCCAAGGCAAATTTAGCCAGGATGGAATCAGGGCAGACAGCAGACATCTAGGTAGGAAGGAGGTCCTTGGTAACACTCCTCCACACCCATAGCTAAAATAAAATGGAGACTGGACTGTTTCTTTCTCTAAGGCACAGCCACCAGGACATAGTAATTATGCTATTAGTATTCCATCTGAGAATGGAAACCATAATTCTCTTGACCCATTACTTACATGAGAGCCAGTATGGTGTAGTGGATAAGAGCAGTGGACTCTAATCCGGAGAACTGGGTTTGATTTCCCACTCCTGCCCATTAAGTCAGCTGGGTGACCTTGAGTCAGTCACAGTTCTCTCAGAGCTGCTCTCTCAAGAGCAGTTTCTGTCAGAGCTCTCTCAGCCCCACCTACCTCACAGGGTGTCTTTCGTGGGAGAGGAAGGGAAGGCGACTGTAGCCGCTCTGAGACTCCTTTGGGTAGAGAAAAGCCAAGTACAAAAACCAACTCTTCCTCTAGAGAGTTTCAGAGGATAATCGTGTTTACCTGCAGTAGAACAGCTAGGCACCTGAGAGACCAGCAAGATTTTCGGGGTATGAGATTGAGAGCTGATGCTCCCTTCATCAGATACCAACGAAGGCCTTGACTCTCAAACGCTCATACGCCCCAAACCTTGTCTCTAAGGTGCTACTGGACTCTAATGGCACCTGAGAGACCAACAACATTTTCGGGGTATGAGATTTTGAGAGCTGATGCCCCCTTCATCAGATACTAACGAAGGCCTTGACTCTCAAATGCTCAGACGCCCCAAATCTTGTCTCTAAGGTGCTACTGGACTCCAATCTAGCTGTACCTACATCACAGTTTTGTGTTGCAGACTACAAGAAATATATTCTTCAGTCCCACCATTGAGGCCTTGTGATTGCTAGGTGGATTCATCTTTCCTTTCCCTCTTCCACGCTCTTTCTCTATTGTTTCTTCACAGACGGTATTATCCGAAGGTCCCTCCCCTTCTTATCTTTACAAAAACAAACAAAACCAGCCCTGTGCCTCCTAGGAACTTGTTAAATCGCTGCAAACAGGATTGACTGAACTTGAGAACCCGCCAGCCTGAAACAGCTTCATAATGCTACCTGGCAGGGGGGTTGTCCCCTCCAGAAAGCGCGGGGGGGGCCTTGAGCCTTGCTCCCTCCCCATAGTTTATGCCCTTGCCCTGAAAGGCTTCAGGCAAGTCACTCTCTCTCCTTCAGTCCAAGCCGCTATGTTCACAGGGGCGCTGCATCCTTGTAACGCTTGAAAGCAAACATGCAACAGGGACCCGAAGGCACTGAGCTTTGCCAATGACAGAACTGCAGAGGACTTCAAGCACTGCAAAGAGCCTCCCTTCGCAACTCGTAGCCCTACAAACGCGTAAAATCGTGAGTCCTCCCCTCCCTTTCTGGTGACTTTATAGTAACCTCGAGGAGTGCGTGGATCTGGGCGTGCCCGCGCGTTTTACTACCTTGGTTTACGGAACAATGAGCAGGGAGTTGCGAGGGGAGGGGTTAGAGTCTGTGTGTCTCTCTGACTGGCAGAGGGAGCTGGAAGCAGTCGGGAGGTAGCCCGGAATCGGATCCAGCGAGTCTGTAAGCGGGAGCTTCCTCGCTTCGCACCTGCGATGTGCGCCAGGGCTGGCCGGACAATCCCTGGCGCAGACAGGTGCCGGTCGCCAAGCTCCCTGCCGCTGGCAGATTGACTGCCCGCACCGGAGGAGCGGCTCGCCGCCGCTTTGCAGCGCTGGGGGGACGCGGGAGCTGCCTGGCTGCAGCCTGTCCAAAGGCTGTCTCATTTCATAGATGATCATATTCTCTCCCCCCCCTTCTTTCCCCTCGGAGGCTGGTTCAGTTGCTCATGACGTGCCTCCCTCGCTGAGCTCGCAGCCCTCCCGCTTCCCAGCTCCCTCATTCCTGCCTCCCGCTGCAGCTGCCTTGCATTATTTCGCCTTTCCCCCTTCCCTCCTCCCCTACCCGCCACTTTCCCGAGCCAGCTCGATTCATTTTCTCTCTCTCGCTGCTGCACGGAGGAGGAGGAGGCAGAAGAACGCCGGCAGGGGGGGGAGAGTGGCTGGTTTTTAATCCCCCCTCCTCGATCCATTTTCTATTTGCATTTTTTTTTTTTTGTAATTGCAAAAGAGGCTGGGAAGCCTTTGAGTCTCCTCGCCAGATGAACGTCTCCCTGGACTGCTGGAACTCTTGACTCCGGATTACTCCAAACAGGTTAGCCGTCGCGACGACTTCCTCCACCACCTCTCCCTTTCTCCCTCTCTCCACGACCACCTTGTTTGGGTACGCCTTCCTTTCTGGCCGGATCCAGCGGGGGGCGACTGGGTAGACGCCCCACCGGCGAGACTACCCTGATGCAGAGCCGGGCAGGCAGAAAGATCACGTGGAGGTCTCTAGAGTTCAGCGCTTGCAGGCCGCGGGCGGGGGGGGGGGGGTGCGCCGATCCTGCGTACGTGCTTCTCACAATCATCTAATCCCCCCCTCCCCCCCTTCCCGTCCGCGCTTTTAGCAGAAGCCGCGTCCAGGTGACGTTTTCGGCTTTGCTGGAGGCTCCTGCGCCGCCGTCCCCTCCTCATCCCACGCCGCCTTTTCTCTCGCGTGGCCGCCCGTGCAGCGCCCCCATCTTCCTCCTGTTCTGGAGGCGAGGGGTGTGTCCCTTTCTTTCCTCTCGGCGGCGAATCAGCGCCTTCCCCGGCCTTCATTTGCCGTTGCATAGTAGACTCCCGAGGGGAGGGGAGCCAGCCTCGCCGGGCATTCAGGTGTTCTCGTGCCCTGTTGCTCTTCTTCGCTGCCTGTTTGATTCCCCGTCTTTGAAACCCTCGGAAATTCTCCTCCTCCGCTTCGGCTCACGCCTGGCTCCTTCCCTCCGGCGCACTCTCGGCCTTCACTCTTGCCTCTAAACACCGGGGTGGAGGGAGGGCTTGAATGGACGGCTGGCGAATTGCAGTGCGTGTTGATAACAATCGTGGTGGTGTATTTTTCTGTAAAACCTGTTTGCTCGATCCGGTGACTACCCCACCCACCCCGAAAGGAGACCAGGGGGCGTGCCTTGCTTTTTCAGCGCCTGTGTTCGCAATCTCTTATCTCTTAGTAGGGTGGAGTTGTATGTACACACGCGGGGGGTGGGGGGGAGAACCACAGCTTTGTGTATTGTGCAAGAGAGTCGGGGAAGGACTTGGCTAGGAAAGGTGTAGGCATTGAAATAGCCTCGGTCGGTCGGAATGTTAGTAGATGAATGGACTAGATCCAAACAACCCAGTCTGGTTTTGTTAGTCCAGAAGACCTCGATAGGAACGGATCGTTTTCTTCAAAGGGCGTTGCTCAGCTCCCCCCCCCCCGTTGCATAGTTGGGCTGCCCAACTTGGGCACCTGTTCTGTCGGCTAGGGCATCCCTAGGAAGGTCAGATGGTGTTTGGACCTTATTCCTCTCTCCCTAGCCGAAGACGTGGGGAATATGAGCTCGACTGCCACGCCCAAATCCCAGCATCTGTAGTGGCTGGGATCCGAAGCCTTTAAACTGCCTGGGCTCCATCGAGATTAATCAACCTTTCCAAACAGGCTTGTCCCTTAAGGCAATGGGTTTTAGGACGGAGGACTGAAGTGTGCTCACCCCCCCCCTTTTATAAATGGCTAGCTGTGATTAACTTCTAAAAAGTCTTTGAGCTTGTTAGAAGGGGTGAGGCTTGTAGCTCAGCCGCTGACATCCCTGATGGGGTTACATGTGGATGAACGCACTGGGGGAGTAAACCAGTGATGTTAATAGAAAGAGCATTGTTTCTTATCGTGTAATCCTAAATTTGCTTAAGGACTGTTGACTGCAGTCTATAAACACAAATCTGTATAAACATGTGCATGAGCATTGAATACAATAGGCTTTACTTCTGCTTAGGGTCAGGAAGGCAGGGGAATTTTTTCAACAGCATATTCACAGGCAAAGGATAGATGGAAGCATAGTTATTGTGAATGAATGTCTTGGCGTGTCTTGGTTGTACTTTGTGGGAGTTCAAGGTAGAGTTACCGAACTGAAGCCGCTTTAGAGGGAACAGGAGATGTGGCAGAGCACAATGAATGCTGAACAGCGTGAAGGAGAAATGCTGACTCCTGTAAATGCTGCAAGGAAGTGGTTTCACTGGAACATGCTTGCTGAACACCACATAGTGTCTTAATCATGGACACTGATGTGTAACACACATGAACCAGCCTAGCACATCAAGGGGTGCCCCCTTCGGAACGTGGCCAGCGGAAAGAACTATTGCCATGCTCGGCTCAGCAAATGGTGATTCACGGTCCCTGTTCCCCTGGTTGCACTTTGTCACTTGGAACACCAGGAGGGGCTCCATCTTGTGTCTGTTCAATGTGCTGGTTGGACATTTTGGCTGCACACTTCTCTGGGATCTCCTCAAATAGACCCCAGGGTGCCAGCCTTATGGGCAGGAACCACATCATGCTTATTATGTCTTGCAGTCTCAAAAATGCATATTGAATAATAGTAGAGTTTCTCATAATGTAAGCACTGTTGCTGTAAGATCTTCCTTTTGGATCTTTTCTGATGCAAAGACCCTGACATGGTTTTTGATACTGAGAAATGCATAAAATGGATTCACCGATTTAGCCAAGAAGTTAAGTTGCTGACGTCTATTATTGTGCCATATGAATACAAGGGGCTGTGTGGCAGGTCCCTTGTGACTTTTTAAAAAGATGTCTGTGCTGCAGACAAACTGCTTTTGGGGGGGGGGGTGAGACCAAAGCATTCTGGGATGGGGAAATCTATCCTTTGATACTTGCTTTGAACAGTTTGTTTACAGGCCTGCTGATTTCAGAAAAAGTAATTTGCATTAAAAGATGAGTACATAGGTAATCACTTGGAATAGATCCCTGGATGATTTGGTTACTATTACTTAAGCATCAGATGGTAAGAAATGAGCATGGGTGATGAGCACTACCTTAGTGGTATCATGTATGGTTAGCTAATCAAAGATGTAGGTAGTAGATGCTGAACCTCTTTCTGTGCTATAAAGCATGGCTTCTTTGCATGGGGATTTTTCACTATGGCATTATTTATGGTATATGTTTCAAATCTTTATCTGGCTATTGACCACTTTTGCTATGTAAATTGAAGCCGGTAAGCATGCTACCCAGTATTATGTGTCTCAAATGAGGGGAGCTGGAGATGGTTTGTCATGTGAATATTTCCAAAGCGTTTTATCTCTTTCACATTTCCTTACAGTGTCCGCTTTGCAACTTGTTTGGGGTATTGAGCATGTACGAATCTTGCTGTCACAAATCTCTCCCCCCTGATTTTCAGTCCACATGTCTGTTTTTATTTTTCTTGCTGTAGTAATTTGATCTCTTTAAAACATTTGATCTCTTTAAAACATTTCTGTTCTGTAGTAGCAGAGCAAAATGTCTTGGTATCCCACCCACGTCTGTTTTGAGAATTCTGGCAATTATGTTACCCTATAGCTAGATGATTGCCTTATGTGGCCCTCTTGTTGTCTGACAGAGCCAAACCTCAGAACGTTTTTGTGGTCGCCCTGCTTTACACAAGTAGGTTTTCCAAAACACAGTGACTTACAAACTAAATTGTGTGGTGATAGACCCACTGAAACAATAAACTTAGAGGATGGCAGATTGCAGAAGTCACTCTGCATAGAAATCTGTGCATTGAATTCATTTGGTATTTCACATTGCCAAAATAGTTAAGATTATATCTGCATCTGTCTTCCTCCATCCTTGGCCTGGCAATAACTGGTGTTTGGAACAACTTAATGCTTCCTGCTGTCTCACTGTTGCAGTGCACTGCTTGCTGCAGTTTCCTAGTTGTGACTTGAATGCTTCATGGTGTGAATCAATCAGGGATGGTGCATAAAGTTGGACTAAAGAGCTTTTAGGGATACTTGATCTTTGACTCTGATCCTTTTTTGTGGCAGTCATTTTGCGTATTACAGAAAGCTTTTTTGAGAGAAGAACCGAATTGTACCTAACCTGCTCAAGATAATAGCCATCATGTGCTTGCTTCTAAATATGCATGTGCCCGTAGTATTGTGAGGCTTTGAGCACTGAGCATGTGGCATAACCGAGAGGGCTCTTGCTTCTCTCTTCCCTGTAATCTACTGAAGAGTTCTTGACTTGTCAAACTTTTTTTTATGTCTTTTGCTTGCTTTTTGATATCTGTGGCTGTGTGCAACAAAGCTCTGCATGCGTGGGTATAGTGTAGCAGCCTCTGTGGCATTCTCTCTGTCATTCTTCAAACAAGTTAAGGCTCAACAACTTGAGCAAAAGGAGAAGTATGTGGGAAATTCTTTCTTTTTAATATAGCAGGCATTTGGCAGCCTCCCTTTTTTGCAGTCACTGGCTTAGAGGCTGTTTGTTTGCTTACTTGAGTAACTATTTGGAGTGTGTGTGTGTCCGTTTAATAGACTTGTGCATTGCAAGTTTCACGGAACTGCAGGTTTCATTGAACTACACTGCGTGTGAGAATGAAGAGAGCATCTTTGTGTTGTAAAGGCGTGTGTTAGGGTTGCTGCCGCCTTCTCCATGCATTTGGGTAGCACACATGCATCTCTGTGTGTACATCAGTGTGATTTCCTTCTGCTTCTTGCACATTAAGGAATGGTACAGCAGATTGGTGCAAGGGAGCAAAATAGATACTCAGTAGTGGTAGCTGCCATACCAGTATATGCTCTGTTTCCATCCAGAAATAGAGTAATTGTTCACATAGTGGAAGAAAGTAAAGTGCTGCCCATATAGACACCTGTGGTTAGGGTAAAATGTGCCCTGCTTGACAGGAATCCTATGTGAAGATATCTTTCATATTTATGGTGCAAAAAAGATGCATTCCACTTCCCAGGGAGACCTTCCCTTGTACATAGATCCAGGTGGCCAGCTGTGTTGGTCTGAAGCAGTAGAACAAATTTAGAGTTCAGTGGTGTCTTTAAGACCAACAAAGGTTTATTCAAGTAGAAGAGAAGAGATTGGATTTATACCCCGCCCTTCACTCAGAGTGGCTTACAAACTCCTTCCCCTCCTCATAACAGACACCCTGTGAGGTAGGTGGGGCTGAGAGAGCTCTGACAGAAACTGCTGTTTTTTTCAAGAACAGCTCTTATCAGAACTATGGCTTGCCCAAGGTCATCCAGCAGGTGCAGGTGGAGGAGTGGGGAATCAAACCCGGTTCTCCCAGATTAGTCTGCGCACTTAACCACTACACCGAACTGGCTCTCAGGTGTAAGCTTTGGTGTGCATGCACACTTTTTCAGATACATTGGAAGGAAGGTAAGGTTCAAACTTACAGCCCCTGTCTATAAGTTTGAACCTTACTTTCCTTCCAGTGTATTTGAAAAACTGTGCATGCACATGAAAGCTTGTACCTTGAATAAAACTTGGTTGGTCTTAAAGGTGCCACTGGACTCTAAATTTGTTCTTCCTATGTACGGTCTGTCTTTATCGTTGTATCTACTAGCCAGGGGCTGGCTGATGTGTGGATCAAAAAATTCACCCAGTGGAGCCAGCCAAGGCTACAATATAGGGTTCTGCAAGTCTGGGGACTCCTCAGGTGTATGAATCTGGTGCCTCACCCCCAGCCTCCTCACTCTATAGTCAAGGGGCACTCTGCACCCCAGACCAACAAGGCTCAAAAGTTCCCATAACTGAAATCAACAATATTCTCCTTCTGCTCATCCTTCCGTCCTGTTTTATTTTTTTCCCTAAAGGCAAATTTCAGATTGTAAGCGCCTCAGGGCAGAGTCCTGGGTGTCCTGTATTGTTGTAAAATGGCACAGGTATTTATGGTATGATCTGAGCAACATAATTATGATGTGCATTTTGCTGACACATACCCAAGACATTCCTTCATACCTGGTGGAGGTTTGTCTTCTCTGGTTCAGAGCTGAATGGCAGCTACTAGAAAAAACAGTATCGACGGCTTCTTTACTTTTGGGCTGTTCATCTTCGTGCCTGGCGTATGCCTCCCTTGTGCCCCCTTCTTGCCCCAGCAACTACTGGTGATGGTGAAACATTTGTCTGTTCTGTTTACAATCACTGTGTTGCGTTTATTGCTTTAACAGCAACTTTGGGTAGTAATGGAGGCATTAAATCAGGCATTTTCTATAAATAGTGATGAAACGTTTGCAGTCATTAGTGCTGCTGTGGGAGCACATACATCTTCTCAAGGAAGGTGCCTTTTGAGAGTGAGGCCCTGACTGTAGGCTGGCTCCTGAGCGGTGGTGCACAGATCGGTGACTGATTAAACTCTTGGCTCATAGAGATGAGAACCAGTGTGTCTTGTTTTTTCAGTTGCTGTAGAAGAACAGCAGTGTTTGTGTGTGTCTCTCCTTACTGACCTCTGTGTTTTCCAAGGTAGGGAGTTGCATACCATAGGATTTCTCTGCGGAAAGTGACGAAACTGGTGCTGCAGTGTTGACATGAATGGGTCTAAATTTCCACCCGTAAAACTGAGACTTGCCAACCATATTCATGTAGTCCCTTGGAAACAGAGGCGTTTGATTTTGTTTCTTTCTTCACACCCCCCCCCCCAAGAACCACACAAGTCATTTGGATGCTTCTTATTGCTAAGGCGTGACGGTAAAGTATGGGCAAGTGTTGTTTCACCACCAGTGCCAAAAGTAGACCTATGTGAGGGAAATGGCACTTAAAAGCTCCTCTTCTTTGAGGCATTCCCCACCTCTTCAAATTTCAGCCTTAGTCATTACGTTTAAAAAAACAGGGTTAGGTGAACCTCTTAAAGGTGCTTTAATGCTATTTATTGAGTGGTTCTGATGACATACGATGTCGTCTTTGGCCCTGTTTTTTGTGGTTCTGTATCATGGATCATTAATGTGGTGCCCATGGGCACCTGTTGATGTGTTTCCTGGCACCCACACCTTTCTTCCCCAAAACATCGCTTTCCTTGGAGCAAACAGCCAGTCCTGGCTTTCCATCTTTCCTAGTCGGTGGACTAGGAGGTGCTTCAGAAGAGCCTATAAAGCATCACCTCTGTGTCTGCAGGGAGTAGTAGAAGAAGAAGAGATTGGATTTATACCCTGCCCTTCACTACCCAAAGGAGTCTCAGAGTGGCTTATAATCCCTTTCCCTTCCCCTCCCCACAACAGACACCCTGTAAGGTAGCTGGGGCTGAGAGAGCTCTTTTGAGAACTGCCCTTGAGAAAACAGCTCTGAAAGAACTTATGACTGACCCAAGGTCATACCAGCAGCTGCATGTGAAGGACTGGGGGATCAAACCCGGTTCTCCCAGATTAGAGTCTGTGCTCCTAACCACTACAACAAACTGGCTGGCTCCTATTGGGAAGGAGCTACCTCCCTCATAGAGAGGGTGCTTGGCTTAGAACAGCCCAACATTTTCTGATTGGTTCCTGCCCCCATAGGAGCCATCTCTTCTCAGAATTCCAGTAGTACCCACAGTCTCCAGAAGGTTGGCAATCTCTGTTCTGTATTGTGCTTTTATGTGCTTGTTTCTTGGAAACGGTTCAGTTGTTTATGAGGTTTGATTAAAATATATATTAAATATTTTAAACTTTTCATTAAAAGGATCGTACCATTTGTAGCTCTTTGAGACTATGTTTTTCTTAGGGTGGGTACAGAATCTTTTTGGCATGGCTTAGCTTTGGACCTCAGTAATCTGTTTTCTGGTGTTTTGTTACCTGTGGGATATTTTCATTACTTAGTTGAGCCCTTCATTATGTTGATGCTTGTGTATGTATCGTATACTGTAACTCTTAAAGGAGAAGCTGGGCACAATAGAAGCTGTCTATAGGGGCTCCCCCCTTTTCATATACAAACTCATCCCCAATTTAATGGCATTATCTGTGATCTAGAGCTCCATATCTGGTGA
This sequence comes from Gekko japonicus, assembly GCF_001447785.1. Classification (NCBI taxonomy): domain Eukaryota; kingdom Metazoa; phylum Chordata; class Lepidosauria; order Squamata; family Gekkonidae; genus Gekko; species Gekko japonicus. The sequence continues at coordinate 1,943,990 of NW_015167530.1, read as the reverse complement.
ACATTCGTTGGCTGATTTCATCCACTTCTGTGGAGGAGGTGGCTTTTGTGCACCCTTCCACTGAAATTATTAGGTCAGCTACTGCAAGCAAAGGAGCTGTGTGTTCTGACTGGAGCCATCAATGTGCAAATTGCAATCAAGGTTTCTGGATTAGGGTGCAATCAAGGTTTCTGGATTAGGGTGATTGAAATTGAGACATAGGAAAACAGTGTGTGTGTGGGGGGGGGGGGACAAACTCAGTTTTATTGTTGGTAGTGTTTGTGGAATGCACACATGTACAAGTGTAAATTTGCTACTCCCATAAAAATATATGAAAGTGTACTTCCCTAGTGAGTCTGACAAATGTAGCTGAAAAGCCTGTTCTTTTTGGAGCAGTCTGATGTCGCTGAATCAGCAATTGTATTTGCAGAACAAAGACAATCCTCACCCCAAACAGTGCAAGGGTTAGGGACAAAATCCTGAAAATATGCTTGCTTGCAGGGCTGGTGGCTGCTTTTCTTAGGGCTGTGCCTGTACTGTGCAGCCCTTGCAGTGAACTGGAGAGTTTTTAGAGCTTCGTAGTGGAAACTGCTGTCAAGTTGCTGCTGACTGGGTGAACCCTGTAGGTTTTCAAGGCAAAAGATGAACAGAGGCAGTTTGTTGTTGTCTGCCTGAGTGTAGCAACCCTGGACTTCCTTGGTGGTCTCCCATCCAAGTACTAACCAGGGCTGACCAGGCTTAGCAGCCAAGGTCTAACAAGATTGGGCTTTCCTGGCCTATCCATGCTCTCCTGTTAAAAGCAGAAGAGATGTCATGCTCTGTCCTTAGAAGCAAACCTGTTACTGTGGCCCTTGATTATCTTTTTTGGGGTTTTAGTTGCTGAAAGGGATGGTCTGGCGATTTAGGGGTACTCACTTGGGTTGCAAAGGCCACAGGAGTTTGGTTTCCTTCCATATGTCTTGTATCAGTCTCCTTGAGAGAGGGAGATAATTTCATCATCTTGAATAGAAAACCTTTTCTGACAATAGTCTGAATACTTTAGACCAGAAGTGTTGAACTCATTTGTTACAAGGGCCAGATCTGACATAAATGTCACTTTGTTCAGCCGGGCCATGTATGCCATAAAAGGCAACGCCAGGTACCATAGATATAAACTGTATAAAGGACAGCAGCTGGTAAGCTCTGAGTTGGTGTATCCTCACTGTGAGGCCTCATGGGCTGGGAGGGGTGTGTGTGCAAAGCCAAGCCCACGTGGGCAGGCTGGAGAGTCAGCGGTGCAGCACTGGGCAGACACTCCCACCACTGCTTGACTGCTGCAGACAAGGTTGTTCCGCCACACTGAAGCCACTATTAGAACGGCTCTGCCCTCTCCCCTCCCAAGCAGTCTCCTGTTCCCTCCTTTGCTGTAGCTGCTCGCGGGCCGCTTAATAGTCCTGGATGGGCTGATTCTGGGCCCCGGGGCCTTATGTTTGACACCCCTGCTTTAGACAGCCTACTGCAACTGTGTCGTGGTACTAAGAGTCTATACATAAAGGTATCTTATCCTAAGTTGGACAGTAGATCCATCTAGCTCTGCATTGTTTACTCTCAGGGTCAGTTTTGAGGCCTACCCTAGCACCTGCTGCTTGAGATCCTGTAATTCGGGATTCCAGAGAATGAGCCAAGGAAAGCAGGTTCTCTGCCCCAAGCTTATGAACCTTTCCCTTGTCATAGTAAAAAGCTTTAATACAACTAAGGCTTCAACACTAAGGACACTCTCCTGGGAGTAAACCCCATTGAATACTTCTGAATAGACCTAAGGCTTGCTTCTTAATTAATTGTATTCCTTTGATAGTGCTTACTCCTGTGTCTATACTTCATTTATTCAGAATATCTCAGGTGCTGCTTCCATCAACCTTTGAATGGAAACCTTTGGGGAAAAAGCTCCAGGCTAATTCAGTGCCATTCCAATGGCTGGGATTTTTAACAATTCCTTTGGAGGTCTAGATTTATTGTCTCTTGATCCAAAGAGCTGGGCGTAACCTGAAGCCAGAAGCAACTCTGCGGACAATGCAGACTCAACCCGGATTTACCGTCATGTCCTGGAGAATTTCCATTTTTCTTTTAAACCATTTTTTTTTGGTAATATTGAGCCTGATGGAGAATTGTGATGAACTCAACAACTCGCACACACAGTTGTGTATCATTTGATTGGTCTTAATGTAAGTTAATATTTGAATTCTGGTTTGTTTTGCATAATCCCGTCCCAGCCACTGTACTGCAGAATTGAATGGACTTTCATTCATCATTGCTCACCATATGTTCCCTTTTCCCCCTCCTTCCCTCTGCTGTACCTAAAGGGAGAGATGAGGGGTGTATGTTTGGTGGCACTATCCATTGTGCATCAGCCAGGAATGCAAATACACAGGGAGGAGCAGGTTTCTGCTGCACAAAGGAAATGTTGTTTTTCTTTCTCTTACCCACCCTTCTGTTTTTTTCCTCCTTTTAAAAATTTGAATAAATGGGGAAAGGAAGAGATCAAAGGCTGTTTTGAAGCTTCTCTGGGGGCTCATAATAAATTCATGAAACTCCCCACCCTGCCTCGTACTAAGCCTGTCTCTGCCATGACACCTTTCAGTGGATATTTTTAGCTTTGATTTTTCTTTCCCTTCTGCTGGCTCTTGAAGAGAACGGCACCTTGGCGGGCTGGGGGGAGCCGTTACAGGAGACAGTTCACTACAAACGGGCGTGGGGGGGGGGAAGGCCAAACAGAACCCCCATTGTGCATTTTAATGACACCTCTCTTTGTGATAGACTAGTCTTGTTTGTTGCCGGTACCTGTGGAAAACAGGATTGGTTTGGATAGAGGCAGCCAGGGGTGAATCTATCAGGGCAGGGGAGAGCATCTGAAGCAATGTTCCCTCTAAGCTGTGGAGTCTTGTGAGCAAAAATTCTACTTTGTGAGCCACTGGCATTAAAGATGTGAGCGAGCAATTTGGCTGCTGCATAAGTCAGTCTGCTCTGGAGCCATCCTTCCTGAGCGAAGACAAAAATGTGTGAGCCAGAGGCTAAAAATCTGTGAGCTAGCTCACACTAACTCAGCTTAGAGGGAACACTGATCTGAAGTTGGAGAGATGTGAGTTTTCAAGGTGGAGAGGAAATGGAAACCCTTCTGTTTTCTCTCGAGAGGGGGGGTTAGAAATGTGGCAAGTCCTAGAGGCAAACCTGAAGAGAGTGAGCAGGTAGAATGGTCATGGAAAGTTGAGGATACTGACAGACTGCTGTAATTTCTGATGCTACATTTGGGTGAGACTTTGGATCTGAATGAACAATAGAAGCAATTAAGGGGCGCTAATTAGATGCACTATTGATTTGGCACTGTTTCTGCTGGCGATAGCTCCTGTTGGTGCCAGGTAGCACGGTGTGTGCAGTTGGGTAGTTTGGAAGCCTGTGATGTTTCTTCTTTCCTCATACCCCTGCTGAAGAATCTTACAATAGAAACAGGTTCTAATCCTTTGCTACTTTAATATGGGGTCGTGTTTGTAGTACTGGAGAGCAAAACAAGTTGTGTGTGTTTTTAACAACTGTCTGCATTTGCTGTTCCGTTTCCCTTTCCCTGAACCAAACTTCGTTGTGGGTGTTGCTAGTTTCAGGCTCCAGAGAGGGTGTAAGTCCCATTGAGCTTAGTGGAACAGACAGCCATGGATAGCAGGGTGCAGGTGGGTATGGTGAGGTTGAATTCAGATAAGATTGAAATGACAGTGGCTGGGGGGGGTCTGTCTTGGTTGAGTAGGTACACAGTTTGGGGTTACTGTTGGATATTTTCAGGTGGGTAGCTGTGTTGGTCTGCATTAGGAGCAGTCCAACTTGCTGGATATTTGTGCTGCTGCTGGATTCTTGGGAGACAGTCGTGACCAGGACATTTTATCATATTTGTCTAATCTGGCAAGCTGGAGTAGGAGGACTTGGCAACCATAGTTTATGCTTATGTGTAACCTCTCGGAATGATTACTGTAATGCAGTCTATGTGCAGCTGTCCTTGAAGAATGTTCTAGAGGCCATTTTGGCAGGATTTGGAGGCTATGTAAACAGCAGCTGCTCTGGCTAACTATTAGTTTCTTGGGCTCAACTCAGAAGGATAGTTTTGAGCAGTATTGCTCCTAGAAGCCTTGGGTTCTGCATGCTGTAGGGCATGCCTCTCCCTTTCTACTCCTTAACATCTTCACATCTTCAAAAGTCCAACTTAAGGAATCTTCATTATACTCTTATCAGTTGTAACAGAATGTGGAATAGGGCTTTTTTTTTTTTGCAGTGGCCACTGTTCATGAAATTTTGTTTTGGTCAAAGAGACCTGTGTTTTCATCATATCTGTGTGGATGGTACAAAGCTCTGTCTTTTAGTGAAAGATTTAGTGGTGTTGTAGAGGTGACAGTGTATGTGTGTGAAGAATTATTTTTTTTTTGGTATGGGATTTCTATTATTAGATTTTTTCTTTAAAAAGTAGTATTGTAGGAGCTACCTTAATTCAGTTCTGTAGAAGCAAATGCTTTTAAATCCATAGAAATGTAGGTTCAGGACATGCCACGTCTGGAGCATTTATATTGAAAACATGGTTGCTAGCCATTTTATTTTATACCTGATTGGTCTCCCCGATGGGGATGCGAAATGGCCTCTCTCATCCATTTCATCCTCACAACAACACTGTGGGGTAGGCTAGGCTGAGGGAGAGAGTGACTGACCCAAGGTCACCCAGCAAGCATGGGTGGGGATTCAAACCTGGGTGTCCCAGATCCTAATCCTACACTCTAACCATTGCACCACACCAGCTCTCTTTCTCAGTCATCCTGTTCGAAGCTCCAAACATCCTGCCTTGAAGTTAGGTATGAAATGACAATATTGACTGTGTCCTATATATCAAAAGGACAGAATCTTGAAATATTATGGATGATCTAATTTTTACCAGTGCTGGTCAGGAAATTTGTTTGGTGTTCACCCATGAGGTGAATGATATCACTGAATGTTTCTCCCCAAACTTTTATTTTTGTTGGACTTTCCACTAGGGATGAAAGTTTAATGGAGGATTGCGGGCAAGGAACCAGCTCATTGAATCCAAAACCACTCGAGGCTTTACAAACCTATATCACAGTGCAGGTCAAAGTACTTTGGTTTTCGACTCTTTTGGATTGTGTAGTACAACCTCCAAAAGTGTATTTTGGAAAATATTATTATGGTGACAAATTTGTTTTGAGGAACATTTAAGCTTGACACTTTCAAGATCTTCAAGATATGTTTATTTTTTTAGCTGCTTTAGGTGGTATGCTATGTTCCTGTTATGCTGTACGTACAAATGCACAGTGTAGCACGCTAGCTTCACATTTATGTTCTTTCTCTACTTCAGTGTGGTATCCGCAGGTTTTTTCCACCTCTCCATAATTCTTCAGAGATCTTTACTGATCCCATCTTTCTTTCTTACATTTACTCACTAAGCGCAAATCAAAGTGCTGGCTGCAAACTTTTAAAGACCAAATTGGCCTAGGAATTGATTTCACATGAAACTTCCCATGCCTGAAGATCTTCTAGGCATTGAGAGCAAAGCCTCACCAGAAATGAGTTGGCTAGCAATGAGAAGTGAGGCCTTTTCTGTGGTGGTACCCTGGTTTTGTATATGTGTCTCCCTGGACATATTTGCCAGGTTCTTGCTTTGTTTCCCTTTGAGTACCAGTTAAAAAAACAACCACATGTCTGTTTACTCACCTTTGGCCACATCCCTTATTCTGTTGATTGATTTCCTGTTTGTTTAGTTTTAAAAACTATAATAGATTATGGATTGTCTTTTAACTTTTGTTAAAAGTAAATCAAGATAGTTGTACAGAGACACACAGTATATAATACTTAGGCTTACTTGAATAAAACTACTCATTCGACCCAATGGCCTTGACCAGTATGACAGTAATAAAGTTAAAAACAATCCTAATAACCCGACTCCAGATACTCATTTATTTATTCATACTATTATATCTTGCTATAACCTGGGAAAAGAACTTTGCAACAGCCACGTGTCATTGTGTTCAGTACCTGCTAGGAACACTCTCTCTCCCTTGAAGAAGTGGCAAAATCCATCATTCTCTTATATCTGAGTAAAACACACATTCCAAGAGACAGTGCTCCAATGTATCAATTCATTCTAATTGACACAAGCATAATCTATTCAAGTAAGGAAGCGTCTTATGACCATCCATTACTTGAGAAGGTATCACATTTAATCTGGCTGACATAAACCCTCTACTATATTGTCGAACAGTTAAATATTTTAAATATTCAGGAGAGGCCTTTGGATATGACAAACCTAGATAAAAAGGGGAGCGAACTCTATGTGCTCTTTCATAAGAGCTCAGGGATTCTAGTTCATGCAAACGACTCAGAATTGACATTCAGGCAGCTTCCGTTCCTGATGACCTGAGGTCTTCGATCTGCATTTCCAAAAAGGGGGGTTTAGATTCAATTAATTGTATCCAAGGACTTACATAAGAATCCTCCCTCAACAAGGAAAAATAACCAGTCTTATCAAAGACCACCTTCAACCACATGCAAAATGCAGCAGCCCAGGCTCCTACTTCCAAAGAGTGAACTCCCAGTTCTAACCAGAGCGTAGTTCCTGTTACACAACCTGGAATCCCAGCAATCTTACAGAGAAATTTATTAAGAGATAATCTAGTGATTCCTGTTAGCCTTCTATCCATACTGGAGCTCCTTATAGCATCTGTGTTACTACTTTAATAAGAACATAAGAACATAAGATCGTTACTACTTTAGAGTTGAATACCGCAAGATATTGCCCGCCCTTACTGAAAAAGAATTGGATTATAGCCTTAGTGGATATCCAAGCCTTTTTTTCCTGCACATTTTCCGGATGGACTTTCCATGACAGATTTGATTGGAAATAGACACCCAAATAACAAAACTGATTTACTTGCTCCAAAACTTGTTCTCCAGTTTTCTACATAAATTTTGAGGTATGTGACTTAGGAACAAATCGGTTATTTTTGACATTGTAACTAACAGTAATATAGCCTGGCTGTATAAAGAAGCGTACCCAAACATGCTGACTTGTGATTCAAAGTACTGAATTAATAACCACCTTGGGTATCAAGGGTTGTGTCAGCAAGCTCTATGTAGCTGTTTTTGGCTTGGTGGTGGGATATAAAGATTATTTATTCCAGCAATTAAGCTTCTCGCATAATCTTTTCTGCCCTTCCTCCTATTCTCTTTAGTACATGTCACAGGAACAGCCTTCTTCTGTTCCAGATTTTTCTGTAATGCAGAGAAGCTGTGTTTTCTCTGCTGCTTCTCCACGGAAATTTGGATTTAATGGCATGAGGTTGTATCTGATATGTCACTTGCTTTCTTTTTTTTTTAAACTGGGGGGGTAGACACAGACGCTAGTGTGTCCGTCTGTTTTCAAATGCCTGTTTGCAAACTGGAGTAAAATGACTACAGAACAATATTGCCACTGCTGTGTTGTAAATCAATACTTCCCAGCAGGGCAGGATGTCCTCTGCTGGGGCACACACACGCTCACCCATTCAGCATTGGTTTCAAGAGTTGCATAGAAGGTAGAGAGTTACAAGCACCTCAAACCGAAATGATTCTCCGGTCACTGTCAGATAGCAGGCCAGGATCAAAGCCTCCAAATTGGTACTTCTAGGCAGGCCAGCACAGTTTATGACTCACCAAGCCAAATGTAGGTCACTGGGGCCCAATTACCCCCCCACCGGTCTTTGCAAGTCAGACTGTCACCCTCTTGTGTTTTATCTTGGTGGATCACAAGATGTGTGGGTCTGCTCTGGAGAAACTGAAAACACACCTGAGTGCATTTCCCCCCATTTCTCTTGTCAAACTGCCAGGTGCACTAATGATGGGAAGAGAAGCAAATATTGATAGGGTGGACCCACCTTTGGTGACCCCTCCTTATTTGTCTTGCTGCTTTATACTGGCTTGGGAAATTCCTGGAGATGTGGAGGCAGAGCCTGGGGTGGTAGGCCAGCTTTGGGGAGGCAGCTCAGGTTGGATATGGTTCCATAGAGTCTACCCTCCAAAGCGGCCATTTCCTCCAAGGGAATCCCCAGCCACTACATGGAGGTTGGCAACTCTATGCTTTACCCTCTGTTGTTACTCTTGACCCCTTTCCTGCTTCTCCAACTCTCATCATTCTGTGCTGCATTCATGCTG
>NW_015167530.1:1933727-1935781 GCF_001447785.1 Gekko japonicus | reverse complement strand
GTTGTGTGTGAGGATGGAGGTTGCCATGGAGTCGAACGCCTGGAAGCAGAGGCTGAACAAAAATGTTTGGAAGTGCCCCCCCCCCCATTTAGTAGTTATTTGGTCTTGCTCTGGTAATTGAGATTAATATGAGGTGATTCGCTGGCATTGTTAGCTGGGTTGTATATCTCCAGGAGAAGCTTGGCATCTCCCTCAGAGTAGAAACTGAGGGGAGGTGTCTAGCACAATAGTACGGGAGAGTGTTTGGGGATGCTCCCACTCTCTTACTATAAAAGTGGAAGAGAAATCTCTGGTTTCCACCATGACCTCCAATGAGTGATTAGTGTCTCTGCACATAGCTAGAGGGAAGGTAACAGTCTCTTGGAAACCTCAAGTCAGTTTTCCTCATAGGAAAAATTGGCCTTAATGAATGGTACACAGTCCTCTTGAGTCCCAACATGTTTAGATCGGAAAATACACCCCCGCCCCAACACAATAACCACTAGTCTCTGGAGTGTGTGCTTCATGCATTTATGCATTTTCTCCCCCCTGTGCAGGCATGCTGTCCAAGCAGGAAGAGGGATTTTTGAACGAGCGATGAATCTGTGTAAAAGAATGTGCACACCTCAGCTAACCATCCCATGTGCCTTGAAGAAGGGAACACCACCACACTGGTGGTCGCGTCTCCTTCTTTTCAAACTTCCTTGGAAGCACTGGGGTAGAGTAGACTCTTGGGATCGGCTAGCGTTTGTGTGGATTTGCCGGCAGTTCCATTGGCCATTACATCTTAGGAGGGGCATCCCATACTCCCCCCTGTTCTATCCCTCGGCTGCTTAGCTTTTCCTTCTCTATACTTGCAGGTAGAAAAGTTGTTCAGGAGTTATTCCAGTAATTTCCCCTTATCCTGGTTTTAACAATCTGAGCTGAAGTCTCCTTCTACTTGATGAGACTTATGGAGTTTATGACATTTCCTTCTCAGATGTGGAGTTTCTCTCCCCACAGCTTCTTGGCTTTTTGCCCTTCCTAAGAGGGAAGGCTGGTCCATCCTCCTTTTAAGATATTTTTATATAATGACAGATGACTCAGATGCCTGTTTGCCAAGGTCAGCTCTGGGACTAATTCTACCTTGTGGGGAAATTCCACTGAGAAATAAGTATGCCCTGGTGAGTCTGCCTTCTCTAATGGAAACAAAATAATTTCAGATTATTTTCCTGCCAGTTCTAAACTTTGAACTAAACCTAATTAAAAGAAGATCCACCGCTGTGCTTTGCACTTAGCACACATGCCTGTTGCTAGAGCACAGGAGTCGCAAGGCAGGAATAACCGGATTTCATGGCAGTTTGGCACAGGTTATTTCTAGACGCTCACACCTGGGCAACTGCTAACCCTTCCCAGCATCTCAGATTATTTTAGCTTTCCTTTCCTGTCTCTTAAATAAACTGATCTGATATTTCACTAGTTGAAAGTCCTCTGCCAACTCCTCAGTTGTGGAAGGCGCTGGTCTTAAGACAGAGCATGGTTGCTTTCAGCAACATTGCCGTCTTCATGTATGTTCTTAAGTATACAAAGCTTAAGAGCTCACAGTAGGTGACTAATGTGCTAGTCTTCATGAAGCGGGCATTTGGTGGAGGGTAAACTGTTTTGGTTGCCCTTTCAGTAGCATATTGGTTTTGATCTTACTGTACTAGGTGTTCATAATGTCTGTGTCCTTGCGGTTTTGTAAAAATATATTGCACAAATGTCTTTTGCGTGAACAGAAGGATGGTGAAATCCCCTTGGAAAGGGATAGTATCGCAGCGTGTCTGCACACGCTGCTACTTTCTTTAGGGATAGCACCAGAAAGCATAGCCGTGGACTTTGCTCTTGGATGGGGGTGGCGCATCACACATATGCAGAACAGCTTTAAGGCACTTCTGCGCTGGTACAGACTGATCCATCTTATCTTCGCTATTTTGCATGTCAGTTGAAAACACAATGTTGTGTAGCTCAGTTATGGGGTGAGGACTGAAGAGAGTGCTGTGCTGGCGTTTGCACGGAAGCGCAAGTGACGTTAGTGCTGAATCACCTTGCAGTAG
>NW_015167530.1:1927436-1933685 GCF_001447785.1 Gekko japonicus | reverse complement strand
TTCTTGCTGTCAGAGCAATGAGACCAGGAAGTACAGAGGCAAGTGTAGGTACCCGATCATTAAATAGTGGGCATTGAAATCTACTGATGTTGTAAACATGAACTACTGTACAGTATCTTCTTAAAAACACATTTCCTTCTGCTGGCTTCCAGGTTGAAGTAAGGGTTGGTGTAGCAACTATCCCATTGGAATCCAGAATGCAAAACTTTTTCCTTTTCACAAATTAAAGTATGAGTTTCTTATTATAGCCTGTTAGCTTTGGTCTTTTTATACCTTTTAGCAGTTGAGTGGAATTGATTGCCACTGCTTACAGCAGGATTTTTTAAAAAAAAACAAAACCAGTAACAGATTTCTTTGGTTATCTTGGTTAAGGAAAATGGTGATTCTTTTCCCTTGTTTGTGTTGCATTAAGAGAATGGTTAAAGCTTCAGGCCTTTCAGTGACTTGCAATAACATAAGGTTCAATTTTAACTGCAATATGTATTGTGTTGGGAGTGAGGAGCTTTGCTAACATTCGAACAGGGTTCATTTGAGAGTGTTTACTTGAGCAGACTTATAAAAACTGCTATTCAACAGGTCTGATGTGATAAGCCAAAGTATTAAGAATTAACATGAAGGATTTTCCTATGTATGTTTGAGTCTAAGCAAGGTAGAAGGTGTAATTACATTGACGATGGTGTTTTTATAACTTTCTGTATCCCAGTGTTCATGATGGCAAAGAGTTGTGTTGTGTTGCGTTGCGATCCACTTGCTGATGAAGAGGCTTGCAGAACATTGAGAAACTTATTAGGAGTATGGAGGCAAAAGGGGTTAGTCAGAACTGCGCATTGTTAGCTGGATATGTTTTGTATAATGGGAGAGAAGGTTTTCACCTTGTTAGCTGGATATAATGTTTTGTATAATGGGAGAGAAGGTTTTTTGCTTCTGTTGCAGTTCCCTGCCACAGCTGTAGTCAGAGTTGAGTTTATTGTGGGTTCACAGTTTGAAGTCATCACAAGAGCAGGCATTTCTTTGATTTATAACTACATGTTTAACTCGTCACTGCCATTCCTTGTACTTTCCTATGACAATTATACTAATAGGCTGCTGTATATAGATGAAATGTCCTATAGCAACACCTCTAGAAGAGTGAAATAGCCATAAGAGATTGAATACTTGTCCTTGCTACTTGTGTCATGCTTGTAAAACACAGTTGGCAGCTTCTCTTGGGGACGCAAGGGAACTGGGATAGTGGGGAATGGGGGCTTATGGCAAGTTTAATCATTTCCGTTGCCCCATCCTTTGCTCATTATGGTTCTTAGTGATGCTGTTTCTCCCACACCCTTTGTTTTGTAGCGTTGGCATTTATAGTCATGTTAGTGTGTTTGGGATTCTCTGCAAGCACCATGTTTGGTATTGGCCACTGAATTCAGCACCATGAGAACATTGACTCATACCATTGGTCCATCAAGGTCAGTATTGTCTGCTCAGACTGGAAGTGGCCCTCCAGGGTCTCAGGCAGAGGTCTTTCACGTCATCTACTGCCTGGCCCTTGCAACTGAAGATGTCAGGGGTTGAACCTGGGATCTTGTGCTCACAAAACAGGTGTTCAACTGCTTAGCCAGCTTGGTGGAGTAGTTAAGAGTGGTGGACTTTTCACATGGAGAACTGGGTTTTATTTATTTATAATTTAAATTTATAGACTGCCCTTCTCTGAGTACACAGAGCTCAGGGCGGTAAACAACAGTAAAAATATTCAGACATTAATAAAAACAATTCCAACAATTAAATAAAAATAGCTAAAAATGGCGCTGAAACTTCAGAGTTCCAAAAGTGTGTCACTGTCTCGTAGGAGAGGTAGAGATGAAGCAGAATGGAGGAAGGGGGAAGGGAATGCCAGGTAGGATGGTACCCATTGCTTGTCCTCAACCAAACGCCTGGCAGAACATCTCTGCCTTGCAAGCCCTGCGGAACTGCATTAGGTCCTGCAGGGCATGGATGTTGTTCAGCAGAGAGTTCCACCAGGTGGGAGCCAGGGCAGAGAAGGCCCTGGCTCTGGTTGAGGACAGCCGGGTGTCTTTTGTGCTGGGGATTGCCAGTAAGTTGTTCTCTGCAGAGTGTAAAGCTCTTCAGAGGACATACCCGAGGAGAGGAAGGGAAGGCGATTGTAAGCCACTCCAAGACTCCTTTTGGCAGTGAAGAGCGGGATATAAAACCAACTCTTCTTCTTAGCTCAGGCTCCTCCCCAAGAACTCAGTTCTTCCCTGGTGACTTTTGAAGGCGTCAACTGACATCTTACAAAAGGTATTTTGAAAATACACTAGCAGAAGCTCTTAGCAGTATTGGTCAATACCAGATCTTCCTCCTCCCAGTATTTCTTTGTAATAGATTCTCGAGGTCTAGAGCTCAGATACCTTCAGGGCTGTAACTGGAACAAGGCATCAGAATATTTATACCCCGTTTTTCTCCCCTGACTGGGCACTTGAAGGGGCTTACAGCAGCATTCTCTCTACCTCCATTGACCCTCACAGCAAGAACCGTATGAAATAGGTTAGACTGATAGAGGGACTGGCCTGAGACCACCCAGGAAGCTTCCAGACACAGCAGTGATTCAACGGCTGCAGTCACACACACTAAATAAGCTACTTTCAATCCATTTTCAGTGCACTTTCGTTAGACTGATAGAGGGACTGGCCTGAGACCACCCAGGAAGCTTCCAGGACACAGCAGTGATTCAACAGCTGCAGTCACACACACTAAATAAGCCACTTTCAATCCATTTTCAGTGCACTTTCCTACTGGGTTTTACTGCGTGAACTGGCAAAACCCAGTGGGAAAGTGCACTGAAAGTGCACTGAAAGCCCAGCATGTAGTGCGTGTGACCGCAGCCGAAGCTGGGTCTCCCAGATCCTAGCCCAGCATTCTTATTTTGACGCCTCTGCCTGTCCTGTGTTGTCCAAAGCCAAATGATCATCCAGTCAGCTTCACTTACTGTAGTATATTCACAGATTGTAAATGTGGTGGTAGGGGAAAGACTTCGGGTAATGAAGGGAGGCCAGACAGGTGTGTGTATGACAGCAGTAGAGCCAGAAATACGCAGGGGGGGGGGGATGCAAATGCCTTTGGGAAGGATATAGAAGTGTGTAACTGGCTTTTCTCTTTGAGAGAGAGGTTTTATGCTGCCACCAGTTTCTCTTGCAGACCTCCTGTAAGAATAGCAGTGTCCCATACAGACTGGTAATTGCTCAGCCACAGAAATCACTTTTGTAGGATTGTGCCAGAGAGCTGACCCCTTGAGTTGACCCTTGAGACCGAAGTTTTTCAAGACCATCTTGGTCTTTGTATAGAAATTCCAAGATGTGATTTGTTAGTCTGCACTTTTAGTAGTGCCACATTAAATGTATGTTATTTGGTCTGAATGTGAACGAAACAGGGTTCTATCGACTACAGGTTGGTCTTGTATAATTGCCTCCCCCCCCCGAAATACAGGCCGATATGAAAAACAGACCATACTGTTTATATTGTCTCAATCAAGCTAATGTCAAGTCTATACAGGTGACAAATAAAAGTGCCATTCTGTGATGCCTTAGAGCCAACCTAGGTCCTTTGTGGCATCAGTATCAATAACAAGCCTGCAGGCAAATGGTGCCTTCTAGAACACTTGGGTGAACCCATTGTCCCTACTGCAGCAGCAGTGGTAAAGTTCAAGTATATCATGAGAAGATAATGGCACATAGAACAGATGGCCCTAAAATTAGAATGCAATTAAAAATTCGTTGCGGAGGCCAGCAATGTATCCATTTCACTTAACTCAGTGGATGCATTGTTTCCCTAGGACTGGTGGTAGTAAGTACATGCTTGTATCACTTTTATAAGCAAGTCTGGGACTGAATACGCAGAAGGGGCAGGTAGTCTGAATGGCAGGATTAAGTGCTGTTTTTGCAGGTAGCTTCACATTGGCAGAGGTGTGTATTGTGTACTGTGTGTTGCTGTGGTTCTGGGGAACTTGCTGTAGAGCCCATGCAGAGTGGCTGTGTATATTATACAACAGTTGTGTTCACTGTGAATGTGTTTGTAACAGAGCTGTCGAACATTAATTATCAATGTGTTTCTTTAAACGCTCATACATGCATGCCTGATTGTCCCACATCGCCCTGATGCATGTACATGGGCATTTTAAGGATTTAGTTCATACTTCTTTATGGGTTGTAAGAAATGCTTATCTACTCTTAGCAAATATGATTGCCAAATGTGGACTTTTATTCTGAGGAAGTAGCCAAGAGATCTCTGTTCTTGTAGATAAATAGAAGGCATTATTGCAGTGAAATAACTTTGATCTTTTGGGGAAATCTTCACTTTTTTCTCTTTTCTTTTAGGGTCTGGACAGCGCTTTTACGGAGAAAAAAATAGCCCAAGACAGCAGCTGGAGTCTGGGTGAGTTCTCTCTAAGTGTCTATTGTCTGTTAGCAGACCTGCCAGTTCTACTTTGAGTGGTAATTACAAGGTTGAATGGTCTCCCTAACATTTTAAATCCTAAGTGGTACTTAAAAATTATTTGTTGAATTTGTATAGCTTTTTCTTAGCACCAGTATTTAAACCTTTTCCGCAGCCTGTTAAGTTTACCAGCAGTTCTGCAAGGTGTTAGTTTTGAAAGCCATGAAGTGGTTCTCTTAATTTTCTTGGAAGCAGTGTCCACTTTGGTTGGTCTGAGCAGCTGCATCAAAATAGGCATTTCAATGGCTTCTTGGAACTTCATTAAGGTAAACTGTGCAAGAGACCGAGTACTATTAGAGTTTGCAAACAGAGAAGTCTTATATTTGATTGCTCTAGATGTGACAGTAGCATGGTATCTGCTACTGAAAAGAACTCTTGAGTGTGGGTTCCCTGGCTCAGGATATGATAGTGCCATTCTACAGGTGGGCCTGATTTTCAGTTTTTTGTCTAGACATCTTTTGGTCCTGGGTTTTTTGTTCTATTAAGGTTGGTAGGTCGTGGCATCCAGCTTATAGTTGATACCAAGCCTCCAATAATACATGATGGGGCAGACCTGGCTCCCGTCACCAAGTGTAGGGAGGAAGTTCTGATTTTAAGAGTAAGAGGAGGGTGCCATTTGGGGAAGCTGAACCTGCCCCTCTCCTGTAGTTCACCTCCCTGTAGGTTGCTACCAGGGCTGGGGTTTAAGCAAATGCTGCTCTTGGGTGTCGTTTGAGTCTGAGGTCTTCATAGGTTGCTGCTGATTCTTGGCTTTGAGTATGAATGCATGCATAATTCAGGAATTCCAAATCAGCCTGTCTTAACCTAATCTTACCCCATATGCTGTATGTCTCCATGGAGGATAATGATCTTCCATCTTAGTATGGGCTGAAGCTTCTTTATATAATTCCTTGCACTACGCAAATGTTAAGTGCACATAGAAAAGGGTGATAGTGCATGAGTTCAGTGTATGTAGTAGTAGCTTAGACTATACACAGAATAGGCTGAAGGCTTGCTGAGAATAAATTTCCAGAATAAAAGAGAACCATCCAGATCTAAAAACATGCTACTACCTAAGACCCTGGAGAGTTGCCACCAGTCTGAAAGGGCAATACTGACCTTGATGGACCAGTCGTTCAATTCAGTGTAAGTCAGCTACATGTGTTCAAGAAATGATTTGTCATCCTTAGCCAACTCAACTTTGGTTGCTTGTGAACTGTAGATACACACGTTGATTGTGGTGGAACTGTGTGTCCATTGTAGTTGTGTTTGCTCCTCTAAGGCTGCGGTCACACGGAAAATAGGCGGATTTTCCGGGCGCGATCACAGCACCACATCTGGGAAGCGTAGAGCTCCCGTGGCGAACCCGAGGCTTCCCACCGAAGATGCAGGGTAAAAAACTAGTACCTCCGAGGTACTAGTTTCCGGAAACCGCGGGGCAAGGGCGGGCGCCTGATTGCGTTTCCGGTGGTAGGTCGTGACATCCGGCGCCTGCCCATGTCCCCTCGCGAACAGGTGTTTTTTTCCAAGTCTCCATGGGATGCGCACAAGCACCCAACGGCACATGCGCACACTTCAGCCCCCTCCTCTTTTCCGTACCCCCCCCACTCCTGGCTCGGCCTGCTCGAGAGGAACTCTCTGCACCGGGCGGCAGAGGGGGAGGTGCAGGGGGGGCATGGTGGGAGGGCGGCCCAGTTGAAGCTTCTCCTGGAGGGGACCAGACAGAGGACACAGTTTGCATTCCTCTGCAGCCCTGGAAGGAGTTAACCCCGCGGAGCCTTTTGCTAGAGAGGCTGC